>NC_069505.1:931835-1040015 GCF_027579735.1 Bombina bombina
TGAGTATAATGTTGTATCTACTATTACATTCTGTATGAGTATAATGTTGTATCTACTATTAAATTCTGTATAAGTATAATGTTGTATCTACTATTAAATTCTGTATGAGTATAATGTTGTATCTACTATTAAATTCTGTATGAGTATAATGTTGTATCTACTATTACATTCTGTATGAGTATAATGTTGTATCTACTATTAAATTCTGTATGAGTATAATGTTGTACCTACTATTACATTCTGTATGAGTATAATGTTGTATCTACTATTAAATTCTGTATGAGTATAATGTTGTACCTACTATTAAATTCTGTATGAGTATAATGTTGTACCTACTATTAAATTCTGTATAAGTATAATGTTGTACCTACTATTAAATTCTGTATGAGTATAATGTTGTACCTACTATTAAATTCTGTATGAGTATAATGTTGTATCTACTATTAAATTCTGTATGAGTATAATGTTGTATCTACTATTAAATTCTGTATGAGTATAATGTTGTATCTACTATTACATTCTGTATGAGTATAATGTTGTATCTACTATTAAATTCTGTATAAGTATAATGTTGTATCTACTATTAAATTCTGTATAAGTATAATGTTGTATCTACTATTAAATTCTGTATAAGTATAATGTTGTATCTACTATTAAATTCTGTATCAGTATAATGTTGTACCTACTATTAAATTCTGTATAAGTATAATGTTGTACCTACTATTAAATTCTGTATAAGTATAATGTTGTACCTACTATTAAATTCTGTATAAGTATAATGTTGTATCTACTATTAAATTCTGTATAAGTATAATGTTGTATCTACTATTAAATTCTGTATGAGTATAATGTTGTATCTACTATTAAATTCTGTATGAGTATAATGTTGTATCTACTATTAAATTCTGTATGAGTATAATGTTGTACCTACTATTAAATTCTGTATGAGTATAATGTTGTACCTACTATTAAATTCTGTATGAGTATAATGTTGTACCTACTATTAAATTCTGTATGAGTATAATGTTGTACCTACTATTAAATTCTGTATGAGTATAATGTTGTATCTACTATTAAATTCTGTATGAGTATAATGTTGTATCTACTATTACATTCTGTATGAGTATAATGTTGTATCTACTATTACATTCTGTATAAGTATAATGTTGTATCTACTATTAAATTATGTATAAGTATAATGTTGTATCTACTATTAAATTCTGTATAAGTATAATGTTGTATCTACTATTAAATTCTGTATAAGTATAATGTTGTATCTACTATTAAATTCTGTATGAGTATAATGTTGTATCTACTATTAAATTCTGTATAAGTATAATGTTGTATCTACTATTAAATTCTGTATGAGTATAATGTTGTATCTACTATTAAATTCTGTATAAGTATAATGTTGTATCTACTATTAAATTCTGTATAAGTATAATGTTGTATCTACTATTAAATTCTGTATAAGTATAATGTTGTATCTACTATTAAATTCTGTATGAGTATAATGTTGTATCTACTATTACATTCTGTATGAGTATAATGTTGTATCTACTATTAAATTCTGTATAAGTATAATGTTGTATCTACTATTAAATTCTGTATGAGTATAATGTATCTACTATTAAATTCTGTATAAGTATAATGTTGTACCTACTATTAAATTCTGTATCAGTATAATGTTGTACCTACTATTAAATTCTGTATAAGTATAATGTTGTACCTACTATTAAATTCTGTATGAGTATAATGTTGTACCTACTATTAAATTCTGTATGAGTATAATGTTGTATCTACTATTAAATTCTGTATGAGTATAATGTTGTACCTACTATTAAATTCTGTATGAGTATAATGTTGTACCTACTATTAAATTCTGTATGAGTATAATGTTGTACCTACTATTAAATTCTGTATGAGTATAATGTTGTACCTACTATTAAATTCTGTATGAGTATAATGTTGTACCTACTATTAAATTCTGTATGAGTATAATGTTGTACCTACTATTAAATTCTGTATGAGTATAATGTTGTACCTACTATTAAATTCTGTATGAGTATAATGTTGTACCTACTATTAAATTCTGTATGAGTATAATGTTGTACCTACTATTAAATTCTGTATGAGTATAATGTTGTACCTACTATTAAATTCTGTATGAGTATAATGTTGTACCTACTATTAAATTCTGTATGAGTATAATGTTGTACCTACTATTAAATTCTGTATGAGTATAATGTTGTATCTACTATTAAATTCTGTATGAGTATAATGTTGTATCTACTATTAAATTCTGTATAAGTATAATGTTGTATCTACTATTAAATTCTGTATGAGTATAATGTTGTATCTACTATTAAATTCTGTATGAGTATAATGTTGTATCTACTATTAAATTCTGTATGAGTATAATGTTGTATCTACTATTAAATTCTGTAATAGTATAATGTTGTATCTACTATTAAATTCTGTAATAGTATAATGTTGTATCTACTATTAAATTCTGTATGAGTATAATGTTGTATCTACTATTAAATTCTGTATAAGTATAATGTTGTATCTACTATTAAATTCTGTATAAGTATAATGTTGTATCTACTATTAAATTCTGTATAAGTATAATGTTGTATCTACTATTAAATTCTGTATGAGTATAATGTTGTATCTACTATTACATTCTGTATGAGTATAATGTTGTATCTACTATTAAATTCTGTATAAGTATAATGTTGTATCTACTATTAAATTCTGTATGAGTATAATGTATCTACTATTAAATTCTGTATAAGTATAATGTTGTATCTACTATTAAATTCTGTATCAGTATAATGTTGTACCTACTATTAAATTCTGTATAAGTATAATGTTGTACCTACTATTAAATTCTGTATGAGTATAATGTTGTACCTACTATTAAATTCTGTATGAGTATAATGTTGTATCTACTATTAAATTCTGTATGAGTATAATGTTGTATCTACTATTAAATTCTGTATGAGTATAATGTTGTATCTACTATTAAATTCTGTATGAGTATAATGTTGTACCTACTATTAAATTCTGTATGAGTATAATGTTGTACCTACTATTAAATTCTGTATGAGTATAATGTTGTACCTACTATTAAATTCTGTATGAGTATAATGTTGTATCTACTATTAAATTCTGTATGAGTATAATGTTGTACCTACTATTAAATTCTGTATGAGTATAATGTTGTACCTACTATTAAATTCTGTATGAGTATAATGTTGTACCTACTATTAAATTCTGTATGAGTATAATGTTGTACCTACTATTAAATTCTGTATGAGTATAATGTTGTACCTACTATTAAATTCTGTATGAGTATAATGTTGTATCTACTATTAAATTCTGTATGAGTATAATGTTGTATCTACTATTAAATTCTGTATAAGTATAATGTTGTATCTACTATTAAATTCTGTATGAGTATAATGTTGTATCTACTATTAAATTCTGTATGAGTATAATGTTGTATCTACTATTAAATTCTGTATGAGTATAATGTTGTATCTACTATTAAATTCTGTATAAGTATAATGTTGTATCTACTATTAAATTCTGTAATAGTATAATGTTGTATCTACTATTAAATTCTGTATCAGTATAATGTTGTATCTACTATTAAATTCTGTATAAGTATAATGTTGTATCTACTATTAAATTCTGTATAAGTATAATGTTGTATCTACTATTAAATTCTGTATGAGTATAATGTTGTATCTACTATTAAATTCTGTATAAGTATAATGTTGTATCTACTATTAAATTCTGTATAAGTATAATGTTGTATCTACTATTAAATTCTGTATAAGTATAATGTTGTATCTACTATTAAATTCTGTATAAGTATAATGTTGTATCTACTATTAAATTCTGTATGAGTATAATGTTGTATCTACTATTAAATTCTGTATGATTATGATGTATCTACTTTAAGCTTAAATACTTCACTTGCTTTGTACTTGCTAAAAGATTATGTAGCTTGAGGAAGTAACCTTATTTACTCCACTAGTATTAATTATTAGCAAGACAGCTCCTGTATTTCTAAAGGTTGCTTAAAGCGTGTTATATTCTGAACTATTTCCAGCTTTATCTCGACTTCTCTCTATCAATTGCAACTATAGTTGTATCACTATCAAGTTGAATAGAACTGTAGTTGTATCACTATCAAGTTGAATAGAACTGTAGTTGTATCACTATCAAGTTGAATAGAACTGTAGTTGTATCACTATCAAGTTGAATAGAACTATAGTTGTATCACTATCAAGTTGAATAGAACTGTAGTTGTATCACTATCAAGTTGAATAGAACTATAGTTGTATCACTATCAAGTTGAATAGAACTATAGTTGTATCACTATCAAGTTGAATAGAACTATAGTTGTATCACTATCAAGTTGAATAGAACTATAGTTGTATCACTATCAAGTTGAATAGAACTATAGTTGTATCACTATCAAGTTGTATAGAACTATAGTTGTATCACTATCAAGTTGAATAGAACTGTAGTTGTATCACTATCAAGTTGAATAGAACTGTAGTTATATCACTATCAAGTTGAATAGAACTATAGTTGTATCACTATCAAGTTGAATAGAACTGTAGTTATATCACTATCAAGTTGAATAGAACTATAGTTGTATGAGGGGCGGAGCTTAGCCACGCAGGATGATGGCTGCTTTCTGAAAGAGCTCTCATCTCCTACTCCGGCTAAAAGCACTCTAATGACACGCAACCTCTTCCCAAAATCTACAGGGTCAACTAGAATCACCCTCCGCTACCACCCAGCGCAAATATAAATTGTCTTGGAGCGACACCTAGCATCTCTCAGAACGGAGACTCATTGGCACATTCTCTTCACAATAATGGCCTCACTCCCAGACCATCCCAACACCCACTAACTCACTGGTGGAACCAAAACACAGAACCTGAACAACACGACGCAGCGACCTGCAGCAGAGAGAGGTGCTTATCCATCAGGCCCACTATCGGACACACCGCGGCCTACCTGATTGCCATATTAAAGCCACGTGGCCGACAGCAACCACGCTGGTGCGTTCAGGCTCCTCATCTGTCCCAGTGAAGTGGCGATTGAAAAAACAGTAAACGCAGTGAGTACCCGCCTGAATGTATTGCTGGTTGTGACAGACCCTTCTGTCAGGACTGAAAGAGTTAACTGTGTTTAGCTTTAAGAATCTAATTTCTAAAGACAGGTTTTCTGGCCTCAGCTATTGTGTGCTATAATTACATTTAAGTAATAAACAGGCCATTGTTTAATCACCCTCAGAGAACAGACGCTAGGTGATAAGACAAGCCAAATGTGTTTAATTTGTTATCTGCCTAAGTAAAGTATTTAAGTAATATAAATTCTATTGTATCATGTCAAGGGCGCTTCTCCCTTTTATCTAATGTACAACATTCTTTCAACCCCCATCTGAGGGGGGGTCAAAAACCTGTATAAATCTGTGTGCTGCCTTCAAATAAAGTTGTCATTCTGTTTTAAACCTGAAACTGGCTGGGTTGTGAATTGCTGATTGTCTATGCAGGACATTGTTCATCTGGGGTTAACCCTTGGTACACAGTTGGTACCGTAACATTGGTGGCAAGCGACGGGAGAATCCTTATCGCCCAAAGGAGCAACTACGGATCCAGACCGAATGGGAACACCGTATGAAAGGCTAAAAAGAGCTACCCTTAAAGACCTGCTAGAGCAACGGGGCCAACAAACCAGTAACCTCAGGAAGAGGGAGATTATTGCAAGACTGACCGAGATGGACGGAGTATCAGGGCACGAAGGAACCAATGAGCCCAGCATGTCAGACAGAACCCCCGAAGAAGCAAGCTTTGACCGGGCGGTCAAAATAAGACTGGCACACTATGGCCCCAACCCATCTGCGGAAATTATCGACCGGGTCATAGCAGCTGTGGAGGCCAACCTACTTCGCCAAAGCGGCGCTGCAGCAGTCCAAGTCACCGCAACCCCAGTGGAAAAGAGAAAAGTGCATTTTACCGCTTTTAAAAACTTTCTGGAAACAGAAGGAGAGATTGATGGGTACCTTGCGGATTTTGAGAGGCAATGTGCACTACACAAGGTACCCGCAGAGGACTGGGTCATGATATTATCCGGAAAATTATCCGGCCGGGCCAGTGAGGCTTTTCGGGCCATTCCAGATGAGGAAGTCAGGGATTATAATACTGTAAAAGAGGCTCTGCTCTCCAGGTATGCGGTTACACCGGAGGCATACCGGAGGCGGTTCAGAGACACTGTTAAATTAGCTGGTGATTCCTACCTTGAGTGGGCATGTAAGGTGCACCGCACAGCAGCTCACTGGATAGCGGGGTGCCAAGCCGTATCTGGGGAAGAGGTGCTGCAGCTATTCCTGTTGGAACATTGCTTCGACAAGTTACCCGCAGGAGTTCGAGAGTGGGTTCGGGACCGTAAACCCTCCACCCTGCATGAAGCGGCTCGCTTGGCAGATGAGTATACGGATGCCCGCAAACTGGACACTGCTACCACTAAGCCCCCTGCCAGAGTGGAGTACAGACCCCCAGTCACCCCAGCACCTGCCAGTTACCAACCCCCAACGCACCGCTATACCACACGGTCTCGGGCCACGAACTACCCTCAGAGAGCCCGGTTCAATTCGCGGGGCTACTCACAACCTATTCGGTGCTTTGGATGTAAGCAACTAGGGCACAAAAGACCAGAGAGTGTCCCCTAAATGCAGCGAACCAAGCACAGTCCTGGAGAAGACCCGCCGGCAGAATCCCACGTAACCCTCAGCCTGCGGCCCGCTACGTAGAGGCGCAAGAATGCTGGGGCATACTACATGAGGCAGACCTTGTGCAAGCTGCCCACCGGAATAACCGGCAACTGGTTAAAGTGAATGGGAAGGAGGTCAGTGGTCTACGGGATACTGGTGCTACCATGACCTTGCTTCGAAAGAACTTGGTGTCTGAGAAACAGCACACAGGAGACACTGTGGCTGTGAGGGTAGCAGGGGGCACTGTGTTCCGCCTACCTGTTGCCAGGGTGCATTTGGATTGGGGAGGGGGCGCTAGACCTGTGAATGTGGGGGTCATGAAGGATTTACCAGCTGATGTTCTCCTTGGAAATACCTTGGTCCCCCTTGTTTCTGCCTATGCTCCCATGGGTCCCGCTAATGTTAACCCTGTGACTACCCGTGCTCAGATCCGTGCAGCAGAGACTGACCCCCCTGCTGCTAAGCCCCAGGACGCTGAGCTCAGTAAATCTCTATCCGCTATTGATATGTGGGAGTCACGTTACAATGCGCTGATGAAGGAGAAGAGTCACGTAGAGGATAAAATGGTCACGTTAAATAATCATGTAACAGTGCTAGCGGGAGAGAAGAGGAGTGCAGAGGAAAAAGCATGTTTAGAACAGGAATCTCTGCTAGACAAGCTGCACCGACAGACTGCAGAAAACACCAGCTTGAGAGTGGAACATGAAACATTAAGGACAAACTTAGTGACACTGGAGGAGAAGCTGACGCTGGCTCATAGGGAGGTGCAGCAACTCAAGGGCACCCTATGTCAGTATGAAGGGATTGTGGATACCTATAAAGAGCAGGTACAAAAACCACGTAAAGAAGCCGATGATATTTTGAAGGACTGTTTAGCCCTAGTCGGGGCACTGAAGAGGTTGAACCCTTATTTATACAGACAGGGATTCTCTCTCATAACGAGAATACAGATGGATTGTCCCAGCAAACTGACATGCCTACCACCTCCTAGTCCGGTCATCCCCAGGTTGACCCGCAAAAGGGTCAAGCCGGGTCTGCCGGAGTGTTCCACAAGGGGGGAGCTATGTGACAGACCCTTCTGTCAGGACTGAAAGAGTTAACTGTGTTTAGCTTTAAGAATCTAATTTCTAAAGACAGGTTTTCTGGCCTCAGCTATTGTGTGCTATAATTACATTTAAGTAATAAACAGGCCATTGTTTAATCACCCTCAGAGAACAGACGCTAGGTGATAAGACAAGCCAAATGTGTTTAATTTGTTATCTGCCTAAGTAAAGTATTTAAGTAATATAATTCTATTGTATCATGTCAAGGGCGCTTCTCCCTTTTATCTAATGTACAACATTCTTTCAACCCCCATCTGAGGGGGGGTCAAAAACCTGTATAAATCTGTGTGCTGCCTTCAAATAAAGTTGTCATTCTGTTTTAAACCTGAAACTGGCTGGGTTGTGAATTGCTGATTGTCTATGCAGGACATTGTTCATCTGGGGTTAACCCTTGGTACACAGTTGGTACCGTAACACTGGTTTTTAACCATCCCGGCACTCATTAGCTAAAAGGGGACATTAAGTTAGTGGTGAAGCGGAGGTCAGACAGGGGCATATCGCTCATGGCACACCTAATTGCAGCCCAAATATCACAATAGGAACTGGTATTTTCAGCAGACAATTCCGGTAACGAAGTGAAGTAGTCTGCTTCACATTTATCTATTTTTTCCTTTCTCTAAACAGAGGACCTAAGGCTTAATAACCTGCTGCACAAGCTTTATTTATTTAAAAGGACAGTTCGGTTCAAACAAAGTGAGCGCTCCTTAGACCCGCCATACACAAAGATTTTATTGGACACTTATGTAATGCAAAAGGCCTTGCAAAAGGCAGACCAAACCAGACAAGCTGAATCCCATTAAAACCCTCAGTCACTATCTTAAACCTGCAGAGACTATCACACCCACTTGCCCAGAGGATACCTTAACCTCCTCATTACTTATGGCACACCCCACTCACTCCGCTGATCTCCCAAACACCATGTATGTTACTAAAAATGATATCATGCATCTTTCTTCTAAAGAAGACATTAAGGAAGTTATGCAGGAGATGAGAAGTCTATTTGGTGACTTGAGAAAAGACATTGGGGCACTTGACCAAAGGGTGATAACTTTAGAAGAAAAACAGGAGTCCATAGAATGCAATTTTCAAAAAACTTCAACTCATATTCTGGAGCAGGATTGCAGGATTAACACTCTTGCCGATAAGCTAGAAGACCTAGAAAACAGGTGTCGCCGCAACAATTTGCGGATAAGGGGTGTTTCAGAGACAGCTTTTCCTCCAGCCATAGAGGGTTATTTGCAAGCCCTATTCAAAATTATAAGAGAGGACCCATCTGCAGACGACATTCCTATCGAAAGGGCTCACAGGGCCATAAGGCCTAAACCTCCTCCTAAAGCCCCACCCAGGGATATAATAGTTAAGTTCACAAGATACAAAGATAAAGAAGAGCTTTTTTACGATGTGCTATAGTTAATCACCCCATTTTCCATGCTGGGGAAGAAATCTCACTGTTCTCTGACCTATCGCAAGCAACTCTCCAGAAACGGCGTGAACTTGCTCACATTACAACTACCCTCAGGAATCACAAACTTCAATACAGATGGGGGTTCCCGGTGTCCCTGATCGTCTCAAACAACAACAACAACAAAACGCTGATCTACAGACCTGGAGAGGACACTGAAGCCTTTTACAAAGAACTCTCCATTCCTCATACGGTGACAGAAGCTCCCGATTCTTCTCGTCTCATCCCGACACCCCGAATCATTACGGGACCTTCTTCAGCAGGAGATGACCCACACTGATGAGACCCTCCATCTCTTTTTCCTACACCTGCACACAAGGATGAGACGTCACTGCCCGGGCAGAGACGAAACCAGATCGCTAGATCTGTCCTTACAAGTTTGGGATTGTATATAGCACCCACAGACTGGATGATAACTTTCCCAACATAAAGAGCGCACAAACTCACTCTTCCAATGAGACAGTATCCTTTTGAAAATGCTCTTAGCTTACAGCTTGATCATTTGAAATTGTCTTGTTTGCTCTCATTTGAATTCTATAAATGTAAATGTACTATTGTTTTTGTCATTTGACCCTGTTTGCGGTTTTAAGTTGTTTTCTCTTTAGGTTCACAAGGTCGGACAACATTTTGATAAGTATGGTTTTGTAAGTTTCTCACTGCGTATCTTAAAGGATTAGAAACGCATCTAGCTTAAGTTAACAATGTTAATGATCTGTATCCTTCAATAACCAGTGTGAAATAACATTTTAATCCTTAGTACAAGATATCACCCTTCTTACACTACCTTTAGAATTAAACACAAACAACCCCACTCCACAACACAACCAGGACACATTTCCGCTAATAGGAGAATTGCTTCTACTGCCCACATTCAGATCCCACAAGGTTATAACATAGACAATGCCTTTGTGGGCAAAGGGCTGCAACAGATCTCAAAGAAACCTGTTGGCTCTTCTTAGCCTTCCCCCCTTACACACATCCTTAATACATGTTGACCCTAAATCCCTCCTCCTCCCCTCACAACTCAAATTGCGTGCCTATTAGACTTAAGACCAATATAAATGTATCCTTTTTTTTGCCGGAAAGGGAGATATTTCCCCTTTGCACTTCTTTCCACTAGTACCTTTTTCTGCTATTTTATATAGCATTCCCACACCCCTACTCTGGGTACACCTTTGGTGTGCGCTTCTCTCATCCTTAACCTTATTAAGCACTTACTCCCCTCTCTCCCCTTTCCTCTATCAGTGTTGCCTCTTCTTCCTACCCTAGCTCAATTCCTCCTTTTTTTCCATCCTTTTCCCCCCTCCTTTCTCCCTTTTTTTTTATCCCCCCTTCTCCCTCCAACCTCTCTCCTTGCCCACACGAAAATGGCGGGTAAGACTAGTAAGTTTCAAGACCACTCTCTAAGACTGACAACAATAAATGTGAAAGGGCTTAATAGCCCAGGTAAAAGGTCAATTGCATATAAAGAGCTCACTAGATTAGGGAGCCAAATTATCATGGTTCAAGAGACACACTTCCAGAAGGGCAGGGAACCCAGATGGAATACTCCCCAGTTTTCCATGACTTTCTTCGCCTCAGGTCCCCAAAAAAAAGGAGGGGTAGGCATCCTGATCCACAAAAATCCCTCCCGCTCCAAATATCTCAAATTGACAAAGACCCAGAGGGCCGCTATATCATGTTGACAGGGCATCTTTATGGGCAACAATTGTCACTGCTGAATATTTACGCACCGAACCAGACTCAAAACCCCTTCTTCAAAAAAAATATCAAACTTAGTATTAGACCAGGTTAAAGGCACACTGTTTCTGGCAGGAGATTTTAATTTAGCATTTGACCCTGAACTAGACTCTTCTAAGGGAATCTCATCTGTCCCCAAGTCTGTCTTACGAGCAACTAAACATACTTTCTCCAAACTCGCTCTTCATGACATATGGAGGACTCTACATCATCTGACTAAAGACTACACCTTTTATTCGCCCCCACAGGACTGCTACACTAGGATTGACCATATATTAACTGACGCAAATGGACTTGCTCTGACTAACCAATGTGAGATTGGCCACATAACCTGGACAGACCACGCTCCTGTCACTTGCTCCATCTTATGGCCAGACCTCCCTATCACTACTAAGATATGGAGACTGGATGAATCCCTTCTGGATGATCCTATTGCGCTAGCAGAACTCGAGAGAGATATCATAGAATATTTTTCCTTTAACAGCAACTCCACTACATCCCTGCAATGTGAATGGGAAGCACACAAAACTGTCATGAGGGGTATACTCATTAGGCGAAGAGCTAAGATTCTCAGAAAGGCTAGAGAGAAACATACACAACTCCTAGATAAAATTAACACGCTTGAAAAAGCACACAAACAAAATCTAACGGCAATCTTAGAGAAGACCTCCTTAAAGCCAGATCAGACCTCAAAGCTCACCTGACAACTATTCACCAGCGTAATGCCTTACATTTAAGGCAGTACTACTATGAAGGCGGAGACAAGCCGGGGAAACTTTTGGCAAGGTGCCTACGGAGGAGGCAACTTGCCTCCTATATCCACACACTACATTCCCCAGAGGGCCACCCAATCAAAAATAACAAACAGATTGCCTCCGCCTTCAGACAGTATTACAACTCACTATATAACATTCCAATTCCAGACGTCACTACGTTAGACGACAAGTCTCCCACAACAGATAGAGATCACCTGGACACTTACTTTCTTGGGCTAGGCTTGCCGTCACTAGATGTAGAAGGGAAGGATTATCTGGCACGACCTATCACATTAGAGGAAATATGCCAAGCTATCAAAGACTCCCCATCGGGTAAGAGCCCAGGGCCAGATGGTTTTACGATTGGATACTATAAGAAGTTTTTAGGGACACTGGCCCCTCACCTCCTATCCCTGTTTAATAACCTAAGAAACGACCCCTCTCTATCTAGAAACCTCCTTGAGGCTCATATCACTGTGATCCCTAAACACGGCAAACCTCCCACGTCTCCTGCAAATTTCAGACCCATCTCCTTAATAAACGCGGACATGAAAATACTGGCTAAAATCCTAGCGAATAGATTAAACAAATACCTCCCCGGCCTAGTATCTTGTGACCAGGTTTTATACCAGGGCGAGAAGCCCGAGACAATGTTATAAAAACCATCCATTTAATAAATTATGCCAAAGCATCAAACACACCCCTGGTTCTTCTCTCGTCTGACGCGGAGAAGGCCTTCGACCGTGTCCGCTGGCCTTTTCTGCGCAGGGCTATGGTCGAAATGGGAGTCCCAGAACCATTTCTTAACATGACCTTCGCCTTATATTCCAACCCTAATGCAAGGATTAGGGTAAATAACACCCTGTCCGAGCCCTTTTCCATTAACAACGGCACTAGACAGGGCTGTCCCCTATCCCCTTTACTCTTTGCCATTTCCATCGAAATCCTGGCCCAAAAGATTAGAAATAATAACCACATCAAGGGACTTAAGATAGGCCAATCAGAACATAAGCAGGCGCTCTACGCCAACGACATCCTCTTCACTTTGACTGAAGCAAGCAGCTCCATCCCATAACTTTTGCCGGAGCTAGACGCTTATGGTACAGTATCTAATTTCAAACTGAACATCTCAAAATCCTAAATATCAATACTCCCCCCCCCCCAAATAATACATAACATTAGAGATACCTATGGAATCCCTCTGGCCCAACACAAATTAAAATATCTAGGGATACAACTAACTACATCAACTCATGACCTAATCAAACATAACTACAACTCTCTAAAGACCGACATTGCCAGAGATCTGTCCTCTTGGAGGAATAAATCCCTCTCTTGGCTAGGTAGGATAGGAGTAGTGAAAATGAATGTCCTCCCTCGGATCCTATACTTGATGCAAGCCCTCCCTATCCCGCTTCACGATAATTATATCTCTCAATTTCAAAAGGTTTTAGAACAATATATATGGGCAGGCACTAGACCTAGAGTACCAAAGAAAACACAATACCTACCAAGAGACTGCGGAGGGCTGGGAGTCCCGAACCTCTTGGCTTACAAACATGCAATAGCGCTTAGACACATAGTAGAGTGGGCTCACAACACTGACAATAAGATGTGGATACGTATCGACAGGGACATTCTTAAGCTGAACAACTTAGCGATGCTGGCATGGACACCTCCACAGCAGAGGCCCAAAAACATACAACACTACCTTATTACTGCAAACATCTTATCTGAATGGGACAAGCTTTTGGCCACCAGCACCCACATCTCCTCTAGAACTGCACCACTCTCCCCGCTCCTAGAGAATACAGACATACCTTACCATAGACTAAGACATAAAATCCTCCTCCCATATCCTCTCAGGACAGGCTCCATTCGATTTGTCTCAGATGGAGGCAAGTTGAAAACACAAGCAACTCTAGCGGAATCCCATGGGGAGATTTTCTCCTCATGGCTCCATTATAACCAATTGATACACTATATTTCTCATCACAAACATAGACAAGACCTTGGTCGGGAAACAACTTACTTCGAAAACCTGTGCATACAAACTGACTGCCCTGAACATCTGATCTCCAAGTTATATAAAATAATGGTTAAAAGCTCTAGTACCACACTTCCCTCCTACACAATTGCATGGCAGAGAGAGTTAGGCTTGGATATAGATGATGAGACATGGCTTAAAGCATTTCGGTCAAACAAATCTTCCTCAGTCTCGGACAAAAAACAAGAAATCCATTTAAAGCTCATAAGTCGCTGGTATTTGACACCAAAAAGACTAAGCAAAATGTTTCCCAGTCTGATAAACACCTGCTGGAGGGGCTGCGGGGGAGAGGGCTCTCTTCTCCATATCTGGTGGGGATGCCCACTCCTATCGGGCTACTGGACGGCGGTATTTAAAACAATATCAGAAATTTTAGGCATACTAATTCCCCCTGCCCCCGAGACATTACTGTTCTGCTCCCTTCCCCGGCTAGAAGGTCAGGGCAAACAGGCACTATTGCTGTTAATGCTGACAGCGGCTAAAAAACTCATTCCAAGGCATTGGAAATCTCAGATAATTCCTACTGAACAAGAATGGAGAAGTCAGGTTGATGACCTACTAATACTAGAAAGATATCATTATCTAAGAGTGCACAAACTAGACCATCATGAACTGATGCTAGCATACTGGAATGGCACGATCTAGGGAACATGTTAGCTCGTTTCCCATCAATCGTTGGGGGTAGATCTGACTCCCTTACCCTCCTCCTTACCTTTCCCTCCCCGCCTCCCCTCTCCCCCCCCTTTTATTTTTCTCCTTTCTTTCTCTCTCTCTCCTCCTCTTTCCTCTCTCTATTTACTATATGCTTCTTCTTAACTGTACTTTTCCTCCAGATTCTTCTGGGACAAAAAAAAGTAGCTACTCACCGGTATTATGCAAAATGGTTATATTCTTATTTTAAAAAGTAAACACTTTTTTCTTCTAGCTTGAGGATATGACACGATTCATAACTGTTAATGGAGCGGCGAAAATAAGAACTGCCACATAACATTAAGCCGCTCCATCTGCTACATTCATTGGACTCAGCTTGTTACAATGACCTTATTTGTATGCCTTGTTACTTGTTCTGTTTGTTATCTTGGTTTGACTGGCAACTAAGCCCGTGAACATTTCATAGCTGAGAGATGTCCATTTTGTTGTATCCTCTTGTCTGTATACCTCAATAAAAACTTGTTAAAAAAAAAAAAAAGAACTATAGTTGTATCACTATCAAGTTGAATAGAACTATAGTTGTATCACTATCAAGTTGAATAGAACTATAGTTGTATCACTATCAAGTTGAATAGAACTATAGTTGTATCACTATCAAGTTGAATAGAACTATAGTTGTATCACTATCAAGTTGAATAGAACTATAGTTGTATCACTATCAAGTTGAATAGAACTATAGTTGTATCACTATCAAGTTGAATAGAACTATAGTTGTATCACTATCAAGTTGAATAGAACTATAGTTGTATCACTATCAAGTTGAATAGAACTATAGTTGTATCACTATCAAGTTGAATAGAACTGTAGTTGTATCACTATCAAGTTGAATAGAACTATAGTTGTATCACTATCAAGTTGAATAGAACTATAGTTGTATCACTATCAAGTTGAATAGAACTATAGTTGTATCACTATCAAGTTGAATAGAACTGTAGTTGTATCACTATCAAGTTGAATAGAACTATAGTTGTATCACTATCAAGTTGAATAGAACTATAGTTGTATCACTATCAAGTTGAATAGAACTGTAGTTGTATCACTATCAAGTTGAATAGAACTATAGTTGTATCACTATCAAGTTGAATAGAACTATAGTTGTATCACTATCAAGTTGAATAGAACTATAGTTGTATCACTATCAAGTTGAATAGAACTATAGTTGTATCACTATCAAGTTGAATAGAACTATAGTTGTATCACTATCAAGTTGAATAGAACTATAGTTGTATCACTATCAAGTTGAATAGAACTGTAGTTGTATCACTATCAAGTTGAATAGAACTGTAGTTGTATCACTATCAAGTTGAATAGAACTATAGTTGTATCACTATCAAGTTGAATAGAACTGTAGTTGTATCACTATCAAGTTGAATAGAACTATAGTTGTATCACTATCTAGTTGAATAGAACTATAGTTGTATCACTATCAAGTTGAATAGAACTATAGTTGTATCACTATCAAGTTGAATAGAACTATAGTTGTATCACTATCAAGTTGAATAGAACTATAGTTGTATCACTATCAAGTTGAATAGAACTATAGTTGTATCACTATCAAGTTGAATAGAACTATAGTTGTATCACTATCAAGTTGAATAGAACTATAGTTGTATCACTATCAAGTTGAATAGAACTATAGTTGTATCACTATCAAGTTGTATAGAACTGTAGTTGTATCACTATCAAGTTGAATAGAACTATAGTTGTATCACTATCAAGTTGAATAGAACTATAGTTGTATCACTATCAAGTTGAATAGAACTGTAGTTGTATCACTATCAAGTTGAATAGAACTATAGTTGTATCACTATCAAGTTGAATAGAACTATAGTTGTATCACTATCAAGTTGAATAGAACTATAGTTGTATCACTATCAAGTTGAATAGAACTATAGTTGTATCACTATCAAGTTGAATAGAACGGTCTATTTCCTGAGCGGTTTGCAAAGAGAATATTAGTTTGCATTAGCGTTTACCATTTAATTGCATAAAATCTATTCACTTGTTTTTTATTTCCTTTCTTTTTCAATGCACATTGACTGCTTATCAAGCTCTGGGCACTTACGTGCCTTAACTATTACTGAGCCACATTATACAAATTATACCGTGAACACTTAACATATTTTCCTATATGCTGCCAACTTATAATTATAAAGTACTATTTGTTTTTACAACTTAAGGAGAGCAGGTTAAAAAATTGGAAACCCCCTATATAAGGGTGTTGGGGTGCTTTTGTGTGGTTGTGTGCCGCGCATTAAGGTGTGTAGGGGTGTGTGTGGCGCGGCATAAGGGTGTTGGGTGTGTGTGTGCGGCATAAGGGTGTTGGGGGTGTGTGGTGCGCGCATAAGGGGTTGGGGTGTGTGTGCGCGCATAAGGGTGTTGGGGTTGTGTGGCGCCGCAATAAGGGTGTTGGGGAGTGTGTGCGCGCATAAGGGTGTTAGGGGTGTGGTGTGTGGTGCGCGCCCAAAAGGGTGTTGGGGGTTGTGTGGTGCGCGCATATGGGTGTTGGGGTGAGTGTTGCGCGCATAAGGGTGTTGGGGTGTGTGTAGCGCGCATAAGGGTGTTGGTGTAGTGAGTGTGTGCGCGCATAAGGGTGTTGGGGTGTGTGTGCGCGCATAAGGGTGTTGGGGTGTGTGTGCGCGCATAAGGGTGTTGGGGTGTGTGTGCGCGCATAAGGGTGTTGGGGTGTGTGTGCGCGCATAAGGGTGTTGGGGTGTGTGTGCGCGCATAAGGGTGTTGGGGTGTGTGTGCGCGCATAAGGGTGTTGGGGTGTGTGTGCGCGCATAAGGGTGTTGGGGGTGTGTGTGCGCGCATAAGGGTGTTGGGGTGTGTGTGCGCGCATAAGGGTGTTGGGGTGTGTGTGCGCGCATAAGGGTGTTGGGGTGTGTGTGCGCGCATAAGGGTGTTGGGGTGTGTGTGCGCGCATAAGGGTGTTGGGGTGTGTGTGCGCGCATAAGGGTGTTGGGGTGTGTGTGCGCGCATAAGGGTGTTGGGGTGTGTGTGCGCGCATAAGGGTGTTGGGGTGTGTGTGCGCGCATAAGGGTGTTGGGGTGTGTGTGCGCGCATAAGGGTGTTGGGGTGTGTGTGCGCGCATAAGGGTGTTGGGGTGTGTGTGCGCGCATAAGGGTGTTGGGGTGTGTGTGCGCGCATAAGGGTGTTGGGGTGTGTGTGCGCGCATAAGGGTGTTGGGGTGTGTGTGCGCGCATAAGGGTGTTGGGGTGTGTGTGCGCGCATAAGGGTGTTGGGGTGTGTGTGCGCGCATAAGGGTGTTGGGGTGTGTGTGCGCGCATAAGGGTGTTGGGGTGTGTGTGCGCGCATAAGGGTGTTGGTGTGTGTGTGCGCGCATAAGGGTGTTGGGGTGTGTGTGCGCGCATAAGGGTGTTGGGGTGTGTGTGCGCGCATAAGGGTGTTGGGGTGTGTGTGCGCGCATAAGGGTGTTGGGGTGTGTGTGCGCGCATAAGGGTGTTGGGGTGTGTGTGCGCGCATAAGGGTGTTGGGGTGTGTGTGCGCGCATAAGGGTGTTGGGGTGTGTGTGCGCGCATAAGGGTGTTGGGGTGTGTGTGCGCGCATAAGGGTGTTGGGGTGTGTGTGCGCGCATAAGGGTGTTGGGGTGTGTGTGCGCGCATAAGGGTGTGGGGGGGTGTGTGCGCGCATAAGGGTGTTGGGGTGTGTGTGCGCGCATAAGGGTGTTGGGGGTGTGTGTGCGCGCATAAGGGTGTTGGGGTGTGTGTGCGCGCATAAGGGTGTTGGGGTGTGTGTGCGCGCATAAGGGTGTTGGGGTGTGTGTGCGCGCATAAGGGTGTTGGGGTGTGTGTGCGCGCATAAGGGTGTTGGGGTGTGTGTGCGCGCATAAGGGTGTTGGGGTGTGTGTGCGCGCATAAGGGTGTTGGGGTGTGTGTGCGCGCATAAGGGTGTTGGGGTGTGTGTGCGCGCATAAGGGTGTTGGGGTGTGTGTGCGCGCATAAGGGTGTTGGGGTGTGTGTGCGCGCATAAGGGTGTTGGGGTGTGTGTGCGCGCATAAGGGTGTTGGGGTGTGTGTGCGCGCATAAGGGTGTTGGGGTGTGTGTGCGCGCATAAGGGTGTTGGGGGTGTGTGTGCGCGCATAAGGGTGTTGGGGTGTGTGTGCGCGCATAAGGGTGTTGGGGTGTGTGTGCGCGCATAAGGGTGTTGGGGTGTGTGTTGCGCGCATAAGGGTGTTGGGGTGTGTGTGCGCGCATTAGGGTGTTGGGGGTGTGTGTGCGCGCATAGGGTGTTGGGGTGTGTGTGCGCGCATAAGGGTGTTGGGGTGTGTGTGCGCGCATAAGGGTGTTGGGGTGTGTGTGCGCGCATAAGGGTGTTGGGGTGTGTGTGCGCGCATAAGGGTGTTGGGGTGTGTGTGCGCGCAATAAGGGTGTTGGGGTGTGTGTGCGCGCATAAGGGTGTTGGGGTGTGTGTGCCGCGCATAAGGGTGTGGGGGTGTGTGTGCGCGCATAAGGGTGTTGGGGTGTGTGTGCGCGCATAAGGGTGTTGGGGTGTGTGTGTCGCGCATAAGGGTGTTGGGGTGGTGTGGTGCGCGCATAAGGGTGTTGGGGGTGTGTGTGCGCGCATAAGGGTGTTGGGGTGTGTGTGCGCGCATAAGGGTGTTGGGGTGTGTGTGTGCGCGCATAAGGGTGTTGGGGTGTGTGTGTGCGCGCATAAGGGTGTTGGGGTGTGTGTGTGCGCGCATAAGGGTGTTGGGGTGTGTGTGCGCGCATAAGGGTGTTGGGGTGTGTGTGCGCGCATAAGGGTGTTGGGGTGTGTGTGCGCGCATAAGGGTGTTGGGGTGTGTGTGCGCGCATAAGGGTGTTGGGGTGTGTGTGCGCGCATAAGGGTGTTGGGGTGTGTGTGCGCGCATAAGGGTGTTGGGGTGTGTGTGTGCGCGCATAAGGGTGTTGGGGTGTGTGTGTGCGCGCATAAGGGGTGTTGGGGTGTGTGTGGTGCGCGCATAAGGGTGTTGGGGTGTGTGTGCGCGCATAAGGGTGTTGGGGTGTGTGTGTGCGCGCATAAGGGTGTTGGGGGGTGTGTGCGCGCATAAGGGTGTTGGGGTGTGTGTGCGCGCATAAGGGTGTTGGGGTGTGTGTGCGCGCATAAGGGTGTTGGGGGTGTGTGTGCGCGCATAAGGGTGTTGGGGTGTGTGTGCGCGCATAAGGGTGTTGGGGTGTGTGTGTGCGCGCATAAGGGTGTTGGGGTGTGTGTGCGCGCATAAGGGTGTTGGGGTGTGTGCGCGCATAAGGGTGTTGGGGTGTGTGCGCGCATAAGGGTGTTGGGGTGTGTGCGCGCATAAGGGTGTTGGTGTGTGTGCGCGCATAAGGGTGTTGGTGTGTGTGCGCGCATAAGGGTGTTGGTGTGTGTGCGCGCATAAGGGTGTTGGTGTGTGTGCGCGCATAAGGGTGTTGGTGTGTGTGTGCGCGCATAAGGGTGTTGGTGTGTGTGTGCGTGTGTGTGTGTGTATGTATAAGGGTGTTGGTGTGTGTGTGTATGTATAAGGGTGTTGGTGTGTGTGTGTGTGTGTGTGTGTATGTATAAGGGTGTTGGTGTGTGTGTGTGTGTGTGTGTGTGTGTATGTATAAGGGTGTTGGTGTGTGTGTGTGTGTGTGTGTGTGTATGTATAAGGGTGTTGGTGTGTGTGTGTGTGTGTGTGTGTATGTATAAGGGTGTTGGTGTGTGTGTGTGTGTGTGTGTGTATGTATAAGGGTGTTGGTGTGTGTGTGTGTGTGTGTATAAGGGTGTTGGTGTGTGTGCGCGCATAAGGGTGTTGGTGTGTGTGCGCGCATAAGGGTGTTGGTGTGTGTGCGCGCATAAGGGTGTTGGTGTGTGTGCGCGCATAAGGGTGTTGGTGTGTGTGCGCGCATAAGGGTGTTGGTGTGTGTGCGCGCATAAGGGTGTTGGTGTGTGTGTGCGCATAAGGGTGTTGGTGTGTGTGTGCGTGTGTGTGTGTGTATGTATAAGGGTGTTGGTGTGTGTGTGTATGTATAAGGGTGTTGGTGTGTGTGTGTGTGTGTATGTATAAGGGTGTTGGTGTGTGTGTGTGTGTGTGTATGTATAAGGGTGTTGGTGTGTGTGTGTGTGTGTGTATGTATAAGGGTGTTGGTGTGTGTGTGTGTGTGTGTGTGTATGTATAAGGGTGTTGGTGTGTGTGTGTGTGTGTGTGTGTGTGTATGTATAAGGGTGTTGGTGTGTGTGTGTGTGTGTGTATAAGGGTGTTGGTGTGTGTGTGTGTGTATGTATGTATGTATAAGGGTGTTGGTGTGTGTGTGCGTGTGTATGTATGTATGTATAAGGGTGTTGGTGTGTGTGTGCGTGTGTATGTATGTATGTATAAGGGTGTTGGTGTGTGTGTGCGTGTGTATGTATGTATGTATAAGGGTGTTGGTGTGTGTGTGTGTGTGTGTGTATGTATAAGGGTGTTGGTGTGTGTGTGTGTGTGTGTGTATGTATAAGGGTGTTGGTGTGTGTGTGTGTGTGTGTGTATGTATAAGGGTGTTGGTGTGTATGTATGTATAAGGGTGTTGGTGTGTGTGTGCGTGTGTATGTATGTATGTATAAGGGTGTTGGTGTGTGTGTGTGTGTGTGTGTGTGTGTGTGTGTGTGTGTGTGTGTATGTATGTATAAGGGTGTTGGTGTGTGTATGTATAAGGGTGTTGGTGTGTGTGTGTGTGTATGTATAAGGGTGTTGGTGTGTGTGTGTGTGTGTGTATAAGGGTGTTGGTGTGTGTGTGTGTGTGTGTATAAGGGTGTTGGTGTGTGTGTGTGTGTGTGTATAAGGGTGTTGGTGTGTGTGTGTGTGTATGTATAAGGGTGTGTGTGTGTGTGTGTGTATGTATAAGGGTGTTGGTGTGTGTATGTGTATGTATGTATAAGGGTGTTGGTGTGTGTATGTGTATGTATGTATAAGGGTGTTGGTGTGTGTGTGTGTGTGTGTATGTATGTATAAGGGTGTTGGTGTGTGTGTGTATGTGTATGTATGTATGTATAAGGGTGTTGGTGTGTGTGTGTGTATGTGTATGTATAAGGGTGTTGGTGTGTGTGTGTGTATGTGTATGTATAAGGGTGTTGGTGTGTGTGTGTGTGTGTGTGTGTGTGTGTGTATGTATAAGGGTGTTGGTGTGTGTGTGTGTGTGTGTGTGTGTGTATGTATAAGGGTGTTGGTGTGTGTGTGTGTGTGTGTGTGTGTGTGTGTGTATGTGTATAAGGGTGTTGGTGTGTGTGTATGTGTATGTATAAGGGTGTTGGTGTGTGTGTGTGTGTGTGTGTGTGTGTGTGTGTGTGTGTGTGTGTGTGTGTATGTATAAGGGTGTTGGTGTGTGTATGTATGTATAAGGGTGTTGGTGTGTGTATGTATGTATAAGGGTGTTGGTGTGTGTGTGTGTGTGTGTGTATGTATGTATAAGGGTGTTGGTGTGTATGTATAAGGGTGTTGGTGTGTGTGTATGTATAAGGGTGTTGGCGTGTGTATGTATAAGGGTGTTGGTGTGTGTATGTATAAGGGTGTTGGTGTGTGTATGTATAAGGGTGTTGGTGTGTGTATGTATAAGGGTGTTGGTGTGTGTATGTATGTATAAGGGTGTTGGTGTGTGTATGTATGTATAAAGGTGTTGGTGTGTGTATGTATGTATAAGGGTGTTGGTGTGTGTGTATGTATAAGGGTGTTGGTGTGTGTGTGTGTGTGTGTGTGTGTGTGTGTGTATGTATAAGGGTGTTGGTGTGTGTGTGTGTGTGTATAAGGGTGTTGGTGTGTGTGTGTGTGTGTGTGTATGTATGTATGTATAAGGGTGTTGGTGTGTGTGTGCGTGTGTATGTATGTATGTATAAGGGTGTTGGTGTGTGTGTGCGTGTGTATGTATGTATGTATGTATAAGGGTGTTGGTGTGTGTGTATGTATAAGGGTGTTGGTGTGTGTGTGTGTGTGTGTGTGTGTATGTATAAGGGTGTTGGTGTGTATGTATGTATAAGGGTGTTGGTGTGTGTGTGCGTGTGTATGTATGTATGTATAAGGGTGTTGGTGTGTGTGTGTGTGTGTGTGTATGTATAAGGGTGTTGGTGTGTGTATGTATAAGGGTGTTGGTGTGTGTGTGTGTGTGTATGTATAAGGGTGTTGGTGTGTGTGTGTGTGTATAAGGGTGTTGGTGTGTGTGTGTGTGTGTGTATAAGGGTGTTGGTGTGTGTGTGTATGTATAAGGGTGTGTGTGTGTGTGTGTGTGTGTATGTATAAGGGTGTTGGTGTGTGTATGTGTATGTATGTATAAGGGTGTTGGTGTGTGTATGTGTATGTATGTATAAGGGTGTTGGTGTGTGTATGTGTGTGTATGTATGTATAAGGGTGTTGGTGTGTGTGTGTATGTGTATAAGGGTGTTGGTGTGTGTGTGTGTATGTGTATGTATAAGGGTGTTGGTGTGTGTGTGTGTATGTGTATGTATAAGGGTGTTGGTGTGTGTGTGTGTGTATGTATAAGGGTGTTGGTGTGTGTGTGTGTGTGTGTGTATGTGTATAAGGGTGTTGGTGTGTGTGTATGTGTATGTATAAGGGTGTTGGTGTGTGTGTGTGTGTGTGTGTGTATGTATAAGGGTGTTGGTGTGTGTATGTATGTATAAGGGTGTTGGTGTGTGTATGTATGTATAAGGGTGTTGGTGTGTGTGTGTGTGTGTATGTATGTATAAGGGTGTTGGTGTGTATGTATAAGGGTGTTGGTGTGTGTGTATGTATAAGGGTGTTGGCGTGTGTATGTATAAGGGTGT
Source organism: Bombina bombina (assembly GCF_027579735.1). Classification (NCBI taxonomy): domain Eukaryota; kingdom Metazoa; phylum Chordata; class Amphibia; order Anura; family Bombinatoridae; genus Bombina; species Bombina bombina. The sequence continues at coordinate 955,207 of NC_069505.1, forward strand.
TGGCGTGTGTATGTATAAGGGTGTTGGTGTGTGTATGTATAAGGGTGTTGGTGTGTGTATGTATGTATAAGGGTGTTGGTGTGTGTATGTATGTATAAGGGTGTTGGTGTGTGTGTGTGTGTGTGTGTGTGTGTGTATGTATGTATAAGGGTGTTGGTGTGTGTGTATGTATAAGGGTGTGTGTGTGTGTATGTATAAGGGTGTGTGTGTGTGTATGTATAAGGGTGTTGGTGTGTGTGTGTGTGTGTATGTATAAGGGTGTTGGTGTGTGTGTGTGTGTGTATGTATAAGGGTGTTGGTGTGTGTGTGTGTGTGTGTGTGTGTATGTATAAGGGTGTTGGTGTGTGTGTGTGTGTATGTATAAGGGTGTTGGTGTGTGTGTGTGTGTATGTATAAGGGTGTTGGTGTGTGTGTGTGTGTATGTATAAGGGTGTTGGTGTGTGTGTGTGTGTATGTATAAGGGTGTTGGTGTGTGTGTGTGTATGTATAAGGGTGTTGGTGTGTGTGTGTATGTATAAGGGTGTTGGTGTGTGTGTGTATGTGTATAAGGGTGTTGGTGTGTGTTTGTGTGTGTGTGTGTGTGTGTATAAGGGTGTTGGTGTGTGTGTGTGTATGTGTATAAGGGTGTTGGTGTGTGTGTGTGTATGTGTATGTGTATAAGGGTGTTGGTGTGTGTGTGTGTGTGTGTGTGTGTGTGTGTGTGTGTGTGTGTGTGTGTGTGTATCTGTATGTATAAGGGTGTTGGTGTGTGTGTATATATATGTGTAAAGAGAGGACAAGTAATCACATTATTCCCAGACTATGGTATATAGGTATTTTACAGCAAAATCAGGCAAAAGGAAGAGAAAACACAACAACATATCAAGATTTTTTTTTTTTATATTCCATATTTAAATATGTTGAGTTCAATGTCTTTTTAATGAACTTTCATAAGCTGCTTCTGCTATTTAAAAAACAAAATAGAACTTGCTTTGTAAATAACATTAATGTAAGCCCTGAGTATATAATGCACAATATTCACTTATAATATAGCTTAGATATAGAACAAGGTTTAAGAACATACTCATCTGGGTCCACTTTGGCTAAACCTCGCACTGTGATCATGTGACCTATAGACAGCCCTTCGGGCAGAGACCTGGAGAAGGGTGTTGCCTGAGAGAGGAAGAGACTGGTCACAAAACAAATTATTTAATGAAGCATAAAAAGTGCACCGGTAAATACAGACCTCTAGCAAAATGATGCAATTACTTGAGAAAGGTGCATGGGGCATTATGGGTGGATTTTAGTTCACAGGTTTAAGAGGAACCAGGACATAGAGGAAGAAGGGACAGAGCATTTCATTTTAAAGGACTGGGAACTAAATTACTGTGGTAGATGTATCAGAATGTATGCTCTTTTATTCAAATGTCCTGGTTATCCTCATACCTCTGCTCCTCAAGTCTGATCATTCTGCTATTTTATCCTCTGTGTATATTAAATAAATGAGGAGGAGAGAGGAAGAAAAGGAAGGTGGAAGAATGGAAAGAGGAGGAGGAGGAAGGGAAAGGGGAGGAGGAGGGGAAGGAAGGGAAAGGGGAGGAGGAGGAGGAGGAGGAGGAGGAGGAGGAAGGGAAAGGGGAGGAGGAGGAGGAGGAGGAGGAGGAGGAGGAAGGGAAAGGGGAGGAGGAGGAGGAGGAGGAGGAGGAGGAAGGGAAAGGGGAGGAGGAGGAGGAGGAGGAGGAGGAGGAAGGGAAAGGGGAGGAGGAGGAGGAGGAGGAGGAGGAGGAGGAAGGGAAAGGGGAGGAGGAGGAGGAGGAGGAGGAAGGGAAAGGGGAGGAGGAGGAAGGGAAAGGGGAGGAGGAGGGGAAAGGGGAGGAGGAGGAGGGAAAGGGGAGGAGGAGGAAGGGAAAGGGGAGGAGGAGGAAGGGAAAGGGGAGGAGGAGGAAGGGAAAGGGGAGGAGGAGGAGGAGGAAGGGAAAGGGGAGGAGGAGGAGGAGGGGGAGGAGGAGGGGAAAGGGGAGGAGGAGGAGGAGGAGGAGGAGGGGAAAGGGGAGGAGGAGGAGGAGGAGGAGGGGAAAGGGGAGGAGGAGGAGGAGGAGGAGGAGGAGGAGGAGGAAGGGAAAGGGGAGGAGGAGGAGAAGGAGAAGGAGGAAGGGAAAGGGGAGGAGGAGGAGGAGGAGGAGGAAGGGAAAGGGGAGGAGGAGGAGGAGGAGGAGGAGGAGGAGGAGGAAGGGAAAGGGGAGGAGGAGGAGGAGGAGGAGGAGGAGGAGGAGGAAGGGAAAGGGGAGGAGGAGGAGGAGGAAGGGAAAGGGGAGGAGGAGGAGGAGGAGGGGAAAGGGGAGGAGGAGGAGGAAGGGAAAGGGAAAGGGAAAGGGGAGGAGGAGGAGGAGGAGGAGGAGGAGGAGGAGGAGAAAACATAATTTATGCTTACCTGATAAATTCCTTTCTCCTGTAGTGTAGTCAGTCCACGGGTCATCCATTACTTATGGGATTATATCTCCTCCCTAACAGGAAGTGCAAGAGGATCACCCAAGCAGAGCTGCTATATAGCTCCTCCCCTCTACGTCATACCCAGTCATTCGACCAAAACCAAACGAGAAAGGAGAAACTATAGGGTGCAGTGGTGACTGGAGTTTAATTTAAAATTTAGACCTGCCGTAAAAACAGGGCGGGCCGTGGACTGACTACACTACAGGAGAAAGGAATTTATCAGGTAAGCATAAATTATGTTTTCTCCTGTTAAGTGTAGTCAGTCCACGGGTCATCCAATACTTATGGGATACCAATACCAAAGCTAAAAGTACACGGATGATGGGAGGGACAGGCAGGACCTCTACATGGAAGGAACCACTGCCTGAAGAACCTTTCTCCCAAAAACAGCCTCCGAAGAAGCAAAAGTGTCAAATTTGTAAAATTTGGCAAAGGTGTGAAGTGAAGACCAAGTTGCAGCCTTGCAAATCTGTTCAACAGAGGCCTCATTTTTAAAGGCCCAAGTGGAAGCCACAGCTCTGGTAGAATGAGCTGTAATTCTTTCAGGAGGCTGCTGTCCAGCAGTCTCATAGGCTAAACGTATTATGCTACGAAGCCAGAAAGAGAGAGAGGTAGCCGAAGCCTTTTGACCTCTCCTTTGTCCAGAATAAACGACAAACAGGGAAGAAGTTTGTCGAAAATCTTTAGTTGCCTGCAAATAAAATTTCAGGGCACGGACGACGTCCAGATTGTGCAGAAGTCGCTCCTTCTTTGAGGAAGGGTTAGGGCACAATGAAGGAACAACAATCTCTTGATTGATATTCCTGTTGGTGACTACCTTAGGTAAGAACCCAGGTTTAGTACGCAGAACTACCTTGTCTGAATGAAAAATCAGATAAGGGGAATCACAATGTAAGGCCATTAGGAATAGAACTTTCCAAGATAACAGCTTGATATCAATGGAATGAAGGGGTTCAAACGGAACACCCTGTAAAACATTAAGAACTAAGTTTAAGCTCCATGGCGGAGCAACAATTTTAAACACAGGCTTAATCCTGGCCAAAGCCTGACAAAAAGCCTGAACGTCTGGAACTTCAGACAGACGCTTGTGCAAAAGAATGGACAGAGCTGAGATCTGTCCCTTTAACGAACTAGCAGATAAACCCTTTTTCTAAGCCTTCTTGTAGAAAAGACAATATCCTAGGAATCCTAACCTTACTCCATGAGTAACTCTTGGATTCGCACCAATGTAAGTATTTACGCCATATTTTATGGTAAATTTTCCTGGTAACAGGTTTCCTAGCCTGTATTAAGGTATCAATCACTGACTCCGAGAATCCACGCTTAGATAGAATCAGGAGTTCAATCTCCATGCAGTCAGCCTCAGAGAAATTAGATTTGGATGTTTGAAAGGACCCTGAACCAGAAGGTCCTGTCTCAGAGGCAGAGACCATGGTGGACAGGACGACATGTCCACTAGATCTGCATACCAGGTCCTGCGTGGCCACGCAGGCGCTATTAGAATCACCGATGCTCTCTCCTGCTTGATCCTGGCAATCAGACGAGGAAGTATCGGGAAGGGTGGAAACACATAAGCCATGTTGAAGACCCAAGGTGCTGTCAGAGCATCTATCAGAAACACTTCCGGGTCCCTGGATCTTGATCCGTAACAAGGAAGCTTGGCGTGACTGGAACCTGATGAACCTCAGAGTTGCTAGCTGAGGCCAAGCCAGAAGAGCATTGAGAACTGCTCTCAATTCCAGAATGTTTATTGGAAGGAGACTCTCCTCCTGAGTCCATGATCCCTGAGCCTTCAGGGAATTCCAGACAGCACCCCAACCTAGTAGGCTGGCGTCTGTTGTTACAATTGTCCAGTCTGGCCTGCTGAAGGGCATTCCCCTGGACAGATGTGGCCGAGAAAGCCACCACAGAAGAGAATCTCTGGTCTCTTGATCCAGATTCAGCATAGGGGACAAATCTGAGTAATCCCCATTCCACTGACTTAGCATGCACAATTGTAGTGGTCTGAGATGCAGGCGTGCAAAAGGTACTATGTCCATTGCCGCTACCATTAAGCCGATTACCTCCATGCATTGAGCCACTGACGGGTGTTGAATGGAATGAAGGACACGGCAAGCATTTAGAAGTTTTGTTAACCTGTCTTCTGTCAGGTAAATTTTCATTTCTACAGAATCTATAAGAGTCCCCAAGAAAGGAACTCTTGTGAGTGGCCTTAGAGAACTCTTTTCTACGTTCACCTTCCACCCATGCGACCTTAGAAATGCCAGAACCAACTCTGTATGAGACTTGGCAGTCTGGAAACTTGACGCTTGTATCAGAATGTCGTCTAGGTACGGAGCTACCGAAATTCCTCGCGGTCTTAGAAGAGAGCCCAGAACCTTTGTAAAGATTCTTGGAGCCGTGGCTAACCCGAAGGGAAGAGCTACAAACTGGTAATGCCCGTCTAGGAAGGCAAACCTTAGGTACCGATAATGATCCTTGTGAATCGGTATGTGGAGGTAGGCATCCTTTAAATCCACTGTGGTCATGTATTGACCCCTTTGGATCATAGGCAAGATTGTCCGAATAGTCTCCATTTTGAACGATGGAACTCTTAGGAATTTGTTTAGGATCTTTAAGTCCAAAATTGGTCTGAAGGTTCCCTCTTTCTTGGGAACCACAAACAGATTTGAGTAAAACCCTTGTCCGTGTTCCGACCGCGAAACTGGATGGATCACTCCCATTAGTAAAAGGTCTTGTACACAGCGTAGAAACGCTTTTCTCTTTAGCTGGTTTGTTGACAGCCTTGAAAGATGAAATCTCCCTTTTGGAGGAGAAGCTTTGAAGTCCAGAAGATATCCCTGAGATATGATCTCTAAAGCCCAGGGATCCTGGACATCTCTTGCCCAAGCCTGGGCGAAGAGAGAAAGTCTGCCCCCCACTAGATCCGTTTCCGGATCGGGGGCCCTCACTTCATGCTGTCTTAGGGGCAGCAGCAGGCTTTCTGGCCTGCTTGCCCTTGTTCCAGGACTGGTTAGGTTTCCAGCCCTGTCTGTAGCGAGCAACAGTTCCTTCCTGCTTTGGGGCTGAGGAAGTTGATGCTGTTCCTGCCTTGAAGTTACGAAAATTAGACTGTCTATCCCTTGGTTTGGCTCTGTCTTGAGGCAGGGCATGACCCTTACCCCCAGTAATGTCAGCGATAATTTCTTTCAAACCGGGCCCGAATAATGTCTGCCCTTTGAAAGGTATGTTAAGCAATTTAGATTTAGAGGTTACATCGGCTGACCAAGATTTAAGCCACAGTGCTCTGCGCGCTTGAATGGCGAATCCTGAATTCTTAGCCGTAAGTTTAATTAAGTGTACTACGGCATCGGAAATAAATGAATTGGCTAGCTTAAGTACTCTAAGCTTGTCTGTAATTTCATCCAATGTAACTGAGTTAATGTTCTCTTCCAGAGACTCAAACCAGAATGCCGCTGCAGCCGTGACAGGCGCAATGCATGCAAGGGGTTGTAATATAAAACCTTGTTGAACAAACATTTTCTTAAGGTAACCCTCTAACTTTTTATCCATTGGATCTGAAAAAGCACAGCTATCCTCCACCGGGATAGTGGTGCGCTTAGCCAGAGTAGAAACTGCTCCCTCCACCTTAGGGACCGTCTGCCATAAGTCCCGTGTGGTGGCGTCTATTGGAAACATTTTTCTAAATATAGGAGGGGGTGAAAAAGGCACACCGGGTCTATCCCACTCCTTGTTAATAATTTCTGTAAGCCTCTTAGGTATAGGAAAAACATCAGTACACACCGGTACCGCATAGTATCTATCCAGCCTACACATTTTCTCTGGAATTGCAACCGTGTTACAATCATTCAGAGCCGCTAATACCTCCCCTAGCAATACACGGAGGTTTTCAAGCTTAAATTTAAAATTTGAAATGTCTGAGTCCAGTTTACTTGGATCAGATCCGTCACCCACAGAATGAAGCTCTCCGTCCTCATGTTCTGCATATTGTGACGCAGTATCAGACATGGCTCTAATATTATCAGCGCACTCTGTTCTCACCCCAGAGTGGTCGCGTTTACCCCTAATTTCTGGCAATTTAGATAATACTTCAGTCATAACATTAGCCATGTCTTGCAAAGTAATTTGTATGGGCCGCTCTGATGTACTTGGCGCCACAATATCACGCACCTCCCGAGCGGGAGACGCAGGTACTGACACGTGAGGAGAGTTAGTCGGCATAACTTCCCCCTCGTTGTCTGGTGAAATTTTCTTTACATGTACAGATTGACTTTTATTTAAAGTAGCATCAATGCAATTAGTACACAAATTTCTATTGGGCTCCACATTGGCCTTTAAACATATTGCACAAAGAGTTTCCTCTGTGTCAGACATGTTTAACAGACTAGCAATGAAACTAGCAAGCTTGGAAAAAACTTTTGAAATAAATTTTCAAGCAATATAAAAAACGTTACTGTGCCTTTAAGAAAAACTAATAAACTGTCACAGTAGAATTACAATGAACCAAATTTGTTATAGCAACCAAATTTTCACAATAAATGCAATAAGTTAGCAAAGGATTGCACCCACCAGCAAATGGATGATTAACCCCTTAATACCCAAAAACGGATAACAGATATAAAAACGTTTTATCACAGTCAAAAAGCACAGTCTCACAGGTCTGCTGTGAGTGATTACCTCCCTCAAAACTAGTTTTGGAGACCCCTGGGCTCTGTAGAGACGTCCTGGATCATGGAGGAAGGAATAGGAAGACTGAGTGAATTCTTACTGTGCAAGAAAGCGCCAAAATAGGCCCCTCCCACTCATATTATAGCAGTGGGGAAGCTCAGCAAACTGAAAGCCATGTGGAAAAATAATGCCCAAAATTTTTTATCACCAAGTACCTCAGAGAAAAACGATTAACATGCCAGTAAAAACGTTTTAAAATAAAATTAAGAAATGATACTAATAAGCCTGCTGCTAGTCGCTTACACTGCAGTGGGGGCTCAAGTATAAGTTAAATGTACACAGTATTTTCTTAGTGAAGTTCCATTCCCCAGAAATACCACAGTGTAACATACATACATATCAGCCTGATACCAGTCGCTATTACTGCATTTAAGGCTGCACTTACATTATATGGGTATTAGCAGTATTTTCTCAGTCAATTCCATTCCTTAGAAAATAATATACTGCAACATACCTCCTTGCAGGTGAACCCTGCCCGCTGTCCCCTGATCTGAAGTTACCTCTCTCCTCAGAATGGCCGAGAACAGCAAATAGATCTTAGTTACGACCACTAAGATCATACATAAACTCAGGTAGATTCTTCTTCTAATGCTGCCTGAGAAAAAACAACACACTCCGGTGCTGTTTAAAATAACAAACTTTTGATTGAAGATATAAAAATTAATTTTAATAACCACAGTCCTCTCACACGTCCTATCTATTAGTTAGGTGCAAGAGAATGACTGGGTATGACGTAGAGGGGAGGAGCTATATAGCAGCTCTGCTTGGGTGATCCTCTTGCACTTCCTGTTAGGGAGGAGATATAATCCCATAAGTAATGGATGACCCGTGGACTGACTACACTTAACAGGAGAAAGGGGAGGAGGAGGAGGAAGGAGGGAAAGGGAAAGGGGAGGAGGAGGAGGAAGGAGGGAAAGGGAAAGGGGAGGAGGAGGAGGAAGGAGGGAAAGGGAAAGGGGAGGAGGAGGAGGAGGAGGAGGAGGAAGGAGGGAAAGGGAAAGGGGAGGAGGAGGAGGAAGGAGGGAAAGGGAAAGGGGAGGAGGAGGAGGAAGGAGGGAAAGGGGAGGAGGAGGAGGAGGAAGGAGGGAAAGGGAAAGGGGAGGAGGAGGAAGGAGGAGGAAGGAGGAAGGAGGGAAAGGGAAAGGGGAGGAGGAGGAGGAAGGAAGGAAGGAGGGAAAGGGAAAGGGGAGGAGGAGGAGGAGGAAGGAGGGAAAGGGAAAGGGGAGGAGGAGGAAGGAGGGAAAGGGGAGGAGGAGGAGGAGGAGGAAGGAGGGAAAGGGGAGGAGGAGGAGGAGGAGGAGGAGGAAGGAGGGAAAGGGGAGGAGGAGGAGGAGGAGGAAGGAGGGAAAGGGGAGGAGGAGGAGGAGGAGGAGGAGGAAGGAGGGAAAGGGAAAGGGGAGGAGGAGGAGGAAGGAGGGAAAGGGAAAGGGGAGGAGGAGGAGGAGGAGGAAGGAGGGAAAGGGAAAGGGGAGGAGGAGGAGGAAGGAGGGAAAGGGAAAGGGGAGGAGGAGGAGGAAGGAGGGAAAGGGAAAGGGGAGGAGGAGGAGGAAGGAGGGAAAGGGAAAGGGGAGGAGGAGGAGGAGGAGGAGGAGGAAGGAGGGAAAGGGAAAGGGGAGGAGGAGGAGGAGGAAGGAGGGAAAGGGAAAGGGGAGGAGGAGGAGGAGGAAGGAGGGAAAGGGAAAGGGGAGGAGGAGGAGGAGGAAGGAGGGAAAGGGAAAGGGGAGGAGGAGGAGGAGGAAGGAGGGAAAGGGAAAGGGGAGGAGGAGGAGGAAGGAGGGAAAGGGAAGGGGAGGAGGAGGAGGAAGGAGGGAAAGGGGAGGAGGAGGAGGAGGAGGAAGGAGGGAAAGGGGAGGAGGAGGAGGAGGAGGAAGGAGGGAAAGGGGAGGAGGAGGAGGAGGAGGAAGGAGGGAAAGGGGAGGAGGAGGAGGAGGAGGAGGAAGGAGGGAAAGGGGAGGAGGAGGAGGAGGAGGAGGAAGGAGGGAAAGGGGAGGAGGAGGAGGAGGAGGAGGAAGGAGGGAAAGGGGAGGAGGAGGAGGAGGAGGAGGAGGAAGGAGGGAAAGGGGAGGAGGAGGAGGAGGAGGAGGAGGAGGAGGAAGGAGGGAAAGGGGAGGAGGAGGAGGAGGAGGAAGGAGGGAAAGGGGAGGAGGAGGAGGAGGAGGAAGGAGGGAAAGGGGAGGAGGAGGAGGAAGGAGGGAAAGGGGAGGAGGAGGAGGAAGGAGGGAAAGGGGAGGAGGAGGAGGAGGAGGAGGAGGAAGGAGGGAAAGGGAAAGGGGAGGAGGAGGAGGAAGGAGGGAAAGGGAAAGGGGAGGAGGAGGAGGAGGAGGAGGAGGAAGGAGGGAAAGGGAAAGGGGAGGAGGAGGAGGAAGGAGGGAAAGGGAAAGGGGAGGAGGAGGAGGAAGGAGGGAAAGGGAAAGGGGAGGAGGAGGAGGAGGAGGAGGAGGAAGGAGGGAAAGGGAAAGGGGAGGAGGAGGAGGAGGAGGAAGGAGGGAAAGGGAAAGGGGAGGAGGAGGAAGGAAGGAGGGAAAGGGAAAGGGGAGGAGGAGGAGGAGGAAGGAGGGAAAGGGAAAGGGGAGGAGGAGGAGGAGGAAGGAGGGAAAGGGAAAGGGGAGGAGGAGGAGGAAGGAGGGAAAGGGGAGGAGGAGGAGGAGGAAGGAGGGAAAGGGGAGGAGGAGGAGGAGGAGGAGGAAGGAGGGAAAGGGGAGGAGGAGGAGGAGGGAAAGGGGAGGAGGAGGAGGAGGAGGAGGAGGAGGAGGAAGGAGGGAAAGAGGAGGAGGAGGAGGAGGAGGAAGGGGGGAAAGGGGAGGAGGAGGGAAAGGGGAGGAGGAGGAGGAAGGGGGGAAAGGGGAGGAGGAGGGAAAGGGGAGGAGGAGGAGGAGGAGGAGGAGGAGGAGGAGGAAGGGAAAGGGGGGGGAGGAGGAGGAGGAGGAGGAGGAGGAGGAAGGGAAAGGGGAGGAGGAGGAGGAGGAGGAAGGGAAGGGGGAGGAGGAGGAGGAGGAGGAGGAGGAGGAGGAGGAGGAAGGAAGGAGGAGGAGGAGGAAGGAGGGAAAGGGGAGGAGGAGGAAGGGAATGGGAAAGGGGAGGAGGAGGAGGAGGAGGAGGAGGAGGAGGAGGAGGAGGGGAAAGGGGAGGTAAAGGCTGTGAAATATCTGGGATTAGAAATTAACCGTAATCCTAAAATAGGGTATCAGGCGAATTTCGGCTGGCTCTTTCAGAAAATATTAGAAGATCTAAAGATTTGGGCTTCCTTTCCTTTATCGTTATCGGCTTCAATTAATCTGATTAAAACAATAATCTTTCCAAAAATCTTGTATCATCTACAGAATCTCCCACTTCTGATTCTAAACAAAGATCTTGAGAAACTGTCTTCGGCGTTTTCAAAGTTTATTTGGAAATCCAAAAAACCTCGACTCTCGTTAAATAGGTTTTTCTCAGAAATATGAGGAGGCTGGGTTAGCTTTACCCTGTCTCAGACTCTATAATTATGCATCTTTATGTAAAATGGCAATTGACTGGATTTCCCAGACTAATCTAGTCACTACTCTGGATAGTGAAGCTTACATGATTAAACCGTGGACCTTGAAAGCTCTATTGCATTGTACCCCTCGCTCTCTACCTGCAGGGGTGTCTTCACTTCTGTCTTTTAGGAATATAATCGTGGCATGGCATAGGTTTTGTAAACTGCTAAAAATTGATCCTTCCCTTTCCGAATTTTTACCCATTAAGGGGAATCCATTATTTCCTCCTGGTATTGACCAGAAGTGTTTTTATGAATGGCAGGTGAAAGGTCTAGAATATATACATCAACTGCTTAACAATGAGCTACAGATACTTTCTTGGGAGTCCATTAAGGAGCAATATTCTCTTCCCTGGTCAAATCGTTTTGCTTATTTTCAGATCCTGCATTTTGTTAGATCACAAAATTGGTGCCCTGATAGGTATGGCAACTGGGCGGAGGTAAAGACGTGTATTAAAAAATTTATTGTTGGTGATGCTTCTATCTCATTGATCTATGATATTATGCTGACTAAACAAGGGACACTAGATGAAGATAGATTAATTAGACTCTGGCTCCCTTATATTCCTTCAATTGATTGCGGGAAAATATGTAAAAGCCTCTCGTTAGTGGCCACTCTCCCTGTGTCAGTGAGCTGGAAAGAATCTCACTTGAAAGTTCTAAATAATTGTTATTTCTCTCCGGCTAGATTGTCTAATTTTTTTCCCATCAAAGTGTTTAAGTGTGAGCATTGTCTATACATTTCTGCCGATCTCCGCCATATGTTATGGTCCTGCCCAAAAATTTCTCAATTATGGGCGAAAGTCCAGTTTTGGTATAATAGAGTCTTTGAAAGTTCCATCCTCTTTTCCTTCGAGGACATTGTATTACTCTTTCCAGTAATAGGTGGGAGTATTAAATTGCGCATTTTAAATACCATTTTATTAATAGTGAGGTTTAACATCCTTAAAGATCCCCCCGAGCCTGTCACTTGTTTTAAGAGACATCCAAGCTCAGATTATTTTTGAATCTTTCCATCTGTCACAAGTATCTGAAAGAAAAATTAAGGAATTCTTGGTTGGATGGTCTCCGGTTATTAAGTTATTTCCAATCTCCCTGCAAAGGCAGATTTTAAAACCGTTTGTGGCCTCAATTAGCTTTGCGGAACTAGTAATTCTCCAGGTTTTTCCTGATACTTGGCTCACCAATGAAGTAGGTTAGAATAGTCATCCTTAAAAAGTGATCCCCAGGTAATATGATGGCATGGAGTAAGTCCGGAGGTGGTGGTGGGGGGGGGGGGGTTTCTTATCGTTTTTTTTTTTTTTCCCTTTTCTGTGTTTTTGTTTTGTCTTGTTTTTTTCCTTACCCTGAGGGGTTGGTAGTTATTTAAAAATTAGCCATTTTAGCTGAATTGCACTTGTGAAATAGATAGGGGCAATGCTGACTGGAAATCTTGAATATATATATATATATATATATCTTATTGTTATCTGGTCCTGCGTGACTCAGAAATTGTTATTTTTGTGTTATTATCATTTTTTTTTTTTTTGTTAAATAGCTAAGACTAATAAAGATAATTGTAAAAAAAAAAAAAAAAAAAAAAAAAAAGGGAAGGGAAGGGGAAAGGGAAAGGGGAGGAGGAGGAGGAGGAGGAGGAGGAGGAAGGGAAAGGGGAGGAGGAAAAAGGGAAAGGGGAGGAGGAGGAAGGGAAAGGGGAGGAGGAGGAGGAGGAGGAGGAGGAGGAAGGGAAAGGGGAGGAGGAAGGGAAAGGGGAGGAGGAAGGGAAAGGGGAGGAGGAGGAGGAAGGGAAAGGGGAGGAGGAGGAGGAGGAGGAGGAGGAGGAGGAGGAAAGGAAGGAAGGAAGAAAGAAGAGAAAAAGGAGGAGATGGAAGAGAAGGGAGGAGGAAGAAGGGTACAGGGAAAAGGGAAGAAAGGAGGAAAAGAAGAAGGGAAAGAGGAGTAGTAAGAAGGGAAAGAGGAGAAGGAGGAAGAAGGAAGAGGAGAAAGGAGGGAAAGAGGAGAAGGAGGAAGAAGGGTATGAGAAGAAGGAAGAGGAGAAAGGAGAAAGAAGGGAAAGAGAAGGATAAAGAATAAGAGAAGAAAGGAGGAAGAAGGGAAAGAGGAGGGTGGGGGGGAAGAAGAAGAGAAAGAGGAAGAAGGGGAAGAGGAGAAGAAAGGAGAAAGAAGGTAACAAGAAGGAGGAAGACGAGGAAGGAAGGAAAGAGGAAAGAAGGAAGAAGACGGGAAAGAGGAGAAGGATGTGGTGGATGAAGAGGGAAAAAAAAAAAAAAAAAAAAGAGGATAAAGAGGGGGAAAAGAGAGGAAAAAGGAGCAGGAAGAGAAAAAAATAGGCGCAGGACGAGATATATAAAAGAGGTAAAGGAGGAGTAAGATGAGGAATAGGAAAAAAAGGGGAGGAAGAAGAGGAAAAAAAAAAAAAGGATACAAAAAAAAAAAAAAAAAAAAGAGTGAGAGGAGGAGGAAAAGTGTGATAATGGCTATAAAGAGGTTTAAGGAGGAAAAATAAGACAAGAGAGGAAGAGCAAGCAGAAGAAGAATGTATAACATAATTAAAAGTATCTTTTTACATCTGTTAAGTTATGTATGATGTCATCGTAGAGGTCCCATGATGTCACGAGGCATAAGTACAGTGTAGCTTTTGGGTATCTACATGTAGTAAGGTATGAATTGAATACATACATTATAGACAACAGACTTACTGAGACTAAACTTCCTGGAATTTTACTGAAATATCTCCAGACTTCAGATGTGTAGTATACAAATTAATGAAGGAAAAGTAATGGACCCAACTGATTGGGTAAGACATTTAACTCAATATGAGCATATACTTAACATGGGCTGCCAGCAATAGGGCATGCTATGAGTCGCCATGTGGTCCTATGTCATCTGATTTCAGTTGTGACGATGACCCTGTGTACCATTTTACCCAGATCACTTACTGGTTGAACTGCTGGTCACACTATCCACAATGCTCCACAAACTCACCAGGGCTGTACTGCCAAGTTTCAGAGGCTGAAATGAGAGGGGAAAAAAACAGTTTAATGGCCAGAGAAGAGGTGCCCACTATGCCATTTTGAAGCCCACATTTCCAAAAATACCTAAATATGTTTAGTTACTCATAATGAAACATTGCAATATATTTTCATTATTTATTTTGTCCCTGTTTCATGTAATTTAGCAGTTTCTAATTCTCAGAACTTGGAATGCACATGCCAATTTCTAAAGATTAACCCTGCTACATATCTGTTCTTAATTGGCGTTAGCAGATAACTGTCTATATTATCTTTATGAACAGGGCTGGCCTTGTTGTCTGTGTGAAGGATAAATACATAGGGCCAGATTACAAGCATGTCGCTAAATATTTGTTTCGCTCGCTTGCTAACACAGCTAAAAGTAAATTTTTAAAGCAGGCGGTTAGCTAGCGTATTAGAAGTTAAAAGTAAAAAAGTTATCACAAGACCAAAACCTGATGCGCTCTAACTTTAAGACTATGGATATCGCGACCACGTTAACTTTTTCCCATAGACTTCAATGGAGCAAACTTTTTAAAAAATCCTAACACTTATCAGTCGCACGCTAACCCAACGCTGTATTACACCAACAGTGCTGAACCCGAAGGAATTTATGAATATTTCACAATCTAATGTTCTTCACAAATTATATCTCCTAACCAAGCCCCAAAGTTTTATTTGAATACCGTCAGCTACCTTCTCCAGCTTGTTCCCGTTTGTGTAAAAACATAATTTATGCTTACCTGATAAATTCCTTTCTTCTGTAGTGTGATCAGTCCACGGGTCATCATTACTTCTAGGATATTACTCCTCCCCAACAGGAAGTGCAAGAGGATTCACCCAGCAGAGCTGCATATAGCTCCTCCCCTCTACGTCACTCCCAGTCATTCGACCAAGGACCAACGAGAAAGGAAAAGCCAAGGGTGAAGTGGTGACTGGAGTATAAATTAAAAAATATTTACCTGCCTTAAAAACAGGGCGGGCCGTGGACTGATCACACTACAGAAGAAAGGAATTTATCAGGTAAGCATAAATTATGTTTTCTTCTGTTAAGTGTGATCAGTCCACGGGTCATCATTACTTCTGGGATACCAATACCAAAGCAAAAGTACACGGATGACGGGAGGGATAGGCAGGCTCTTTATACAGAAGGAACCACTGCCTGAAGAACCTTTCTCCCAAAAATAGCCTCCGAAGAAGCAAAAGTGTCAAATTTGTAAAATTTGGAAAAAGTATGAAGCGAAGACCAAGAGGCCTCATTCTTGAAGGCCCAAGTGGAAGCCACAGCTCTAGTAGAATGAGCTGTAATTCTTTCAGGAGGCTGCTGTCCAGCAGTCTCATAAGCTAAACGAATTATGCTACGAAGCCAAAAAGAAAGAGAGGTAGCGGAAGCTTTTTGACCTCTCCTCTGCCCAGAGTAAATGACAAACAGAGAAGACGTTTGTCGAAATTCCTTAGTTGCCTGTAAGTAAAATTTTAGAGCACGGACTACATCCAGGTTGTGCAGTAGACGTTCCTTCTTTGAAGAAGGATTTGGGCATAAAGAAGGAACAACAATCTCTTGATTGATATTCCTGTTAGTAACTACCTTAGGTAAGAACCCAGGTTTAGTACGCAGGACTACCTTATCCGAATGAAAAATCAAATAAGGAGAATCACAATGTAAGGCCGATAATTCAGAGACTCTTCGAGCCGAGGAAATAGCCATTAAAAAATAGAACTTTCCAAGATAACAACTTTATATCAATGGAATGAAGGGGTTCAAACGGAACGCCCTGTAAAACATTAAGAACAAGGTTTAAACTCCATGGTGGAGCAACAGTTTTAAACACAGGCTTAATTCTGGCCAAAGCCTGACAAAAAGCCTGGACGTCAGGAACTTCTGACAGACGTTTGTGTAACAGAATGGACAGAGCTGAGATCTGTCCCTTTAATGAACTAGCAGATAAACCCTTTTCTAAACCTTCTTGTAAAAAAAGACAATATCCTAGGAATCCTAACCTTACTCCAAGAGTAACCTTTGGATTCACACCAATATAGGTATTTACGCCATATCTTATGGTAAATCTTTCTGGTAACAGGTTTCCTAGCCTGTATTAAGGTATCAATAACTGACTCAGAAAATCCACGTCTTGATAAAATCAAGCGTTCAATTTCCAAGCAGTCAGCTTCAGAGAAGTTAGATTTTGATGTTTGAAGGGACCCTGTATCAGAAGGTCCTGTTTCAGAGGTAGAGACCAAGGTGGACAGGATGACATGTCCACCAGGTCTGCATACCAAGTCCTGCGTGGCCACGCAGGTGCTATTAGAATCACTGATGCTCTCTCTTGTTTGATTCTGGGAATCAATCGAGGAAGCAACGGGAAGGGTGGAAACATGTAAGCCATCCTGAAGTCCCAAGGTGCTGTCAGAGCATCTATCAGGACTGCTCCTGGATCCCTGGATCTGGACCCGTAACGAGGAAGCTTGGCGTTCTGTCGAGACGCCATGAGATCTATCTCTGGTTTGCCCCAACGTCGAAGTATTTGGGCAAAGACCTCCGGATGAAGTTCCCACTCCCCCGGATGAAAAGTCTGACGACTTAAGAAATCCACCTCCCAGTTCTCCACTCCCGGGATGTGGATTGCTGACAGGTGGCAAGAGTGAGACTCTGCCCAGCAAATTATCTTTGATACTTCCATCATAGCTAGGGAGCTTCTTGTCCCTCCCTGATGGTTGATGTAAGCTACAGTCGTGATGTTGTCCGACTGAAACCTGATGAACCCCCGAGTTGTCAACTGGGGCCAAGCCAGGAGGGCATTGAGAACTGCTCTCAATTCCAGAATGTTTATTGGCAGGAGACTCTCCTCCTGACTCCATTGTCCCTGAGCCTTCAGAGAATTCCAGACGGCACCCCAACCTAGAAGGCTGGCGTCTGTTGTTACAATTGTCCAGTCTGGTCTGCTGAATGGCATCCCCCTGGACAG
Organism: Bombina bombina; assembly: GCF_027579735.1. Lineage (NCBI taxonomy): Eukaryota > Metazoa > Chordata > Amphibia > Anura > Bombinatoridae > Bombina > Bombina bombina. Next base: position 971,895 of record NC_069505.1, read on the forward strand.
ATGTGGCCGAGAAAGCCACCATAGAAGAGAATTTCTGGTCTCTTGATCCAGATTCAGAGAAGGGGATAAGTCTGAGTAATCCCCATTCCACTGACTTAGCATGCACAGTTGCAGTGGTCTGAGGTGTAAGCGTGCAAAGGGTACTATGTCCATTGCCGCTACCATTAAGCCGATTACCTCCATGCATTGAGCCACTGACGGGTGTTGAATGGAATGAAGGGTGCGGCAAGCACTTTGAAGTCTTGTTAGCCTGTCCTCTGTCAGGTAAATCTTCATTTCTACAGAATCTATAAGAGTCCCCAGGAAGGGAACTCTTGTGAGTGGAACGAGTGAACTTTTCTTTTCGTTCACCTTCCATCCATGTGACCTTAGAAATGCCAGCACTAACTCTGTATGAGACTTGGCAGTTTGAAAGCTTGAAGCTTGTATCAGAATGTCGTCTAGGTATGGAGCTACCGAGATTCCCCGCGGTCTTAGTACCGCCAGAAGAGCACCCAGAACCTTTGTGAAGATTCTTGGAGCTGTAGCCAATCCGAATGGAAGAGCCACAAACTGGTAATGCCTGTCTAGGAAGGCAAACCTTAGGTACCGATAATGATCTTTGTGAATCGGTATGTGAAGGTAAGCATCTTTTAAATCTACAGTGGTCATGTATTGACCCTCTTGGATCATAGGTAAAATTGTCCGAATAGTCTCCATCTTGAACGATGGAACTCTTAGGAATTTGTTTAGGATCTTTAAGTCCAGGATTGGTCTGAAAGTTCCCTCTTTTTTGGGAACCACAAACAGATTTGAGTAAAACCCCTGTCCCTGTTCCGATCGTGGAACTGGATGGATTACTCCCATTAACAAGAGCTCTTGTACGCAGCGTAGAAACGCCTCTTTCTTTGTCTGGATTGTTGACAATCTTGACAGATGAAATCTCTCTCTTGGAGGAGAGTATTTGAAGTCCAGAAGGTATCCCTGAGATATTATCTCTAGCGCCCAGGGATCCTGAACATCTCTTGCCCAAGCCTGGGCGAAGAGAGAAAGTCTGCCCCCCACTAGATCTGATCCCGGATCGGGGGCCCTCAATTCATGCTGTTTTAGGGGCAGCAGCAGGTTTCCTAGTCTGCTTGCCCTTGTTCCAGGACTGGTTAGGTTTCCAGCCTTGTCTGTAGCGAGCAACAGCTCCTTCCTGTTTTGGTGCAGAGGAAGTTGATGCTGCTCCTGCTTTGAAATTACGAAAGGAACGAAAATTAGACTGTCTAGTCTTGGCTTTGGCTTTGTCCTGAGGCAGGGCATGGCCTTTACCTCCTGTAATGTCAGCGATAATCTCTTTCAACCCGGGCCCGAATAAGGTCTGCCCTTTGAAAGGTATATTAAGCAATTTAGACTTAGAAGTAACATCAGCTGACCAGGATTTTAGCCACAGCGCCCTGCGTGCCTGAATGGCGAATCCTGAATTCTTCGCCGTAAGTTTAGTAAGATGTACTACGGCCTCCGAAATGAATGAATTAGCTAGTTTAAGGACTCTAAGCCTGTCCGTAATGTCGTCCAGAGTAGCTGAACCAATGTTCTCTTCCAGAGACTCAATCCAGAATGCCGCTGCAGCCGTGATCGGCGCAATGCATGCAAGGGGTTGCAATATAAAACCTTGTTGAACAAACATTTTCTTAAGGTAACCCTCTAACTTTTTATCCATTGGATCTGAAAAAGCACAGCTATCCTCCACCGGGATAGTGGTACGCTTAGCTAAGGTAGAAACTGCTCCCTCCACCTTAGGGACCGTTTGCCATAAGTCCCTTGTGGTGGCGTCTATTGGAAACATTTTTCTAAATATCGGAGGGGGTGAGAACGGCACACCGGGTCTATCCCACTCCTTAGTAACAATTTCAGTAAGTCTCTTAGGTATAGGAAAAACCTCAGTACTCGTCGGTACCGCAAAATATTTATCCAACCTACACATTTTCTCTGGTATTGCAACTGTGTTACAATCATTCAGAGCCGCTAACACCTCCCCTAGTAATACACAGAGGTTTTCCAGTTTAAATTTAAAATTTGAAATATCTGAATCCAGTCTGTTTGGATCAGAACCGTCACCCACAGAATGAAGTTCTCCGTCCTCATGTTCTGCCACCTGTGACGCAGTGTCTGACATGGCCCTAATATTATCAGCGCACTCTGTTCTCACCCCAGAGTGATCACGCTTACCTCTTAGTTCTGGTAATTTAGCCAAAACCTCAGTCATAACAGTAGCCATATCCTGTAATGTGATTTGTAATGGCCGCCCAGATGTACTCGGCGCTACAATATCACGCACCTCCCTCTGAGCGGGAGATGTAGGTACTGACACGTGAGGCGAGTTAGTCGGCATAACTCTCCCCTCGTTGTTTGGTGAAATTTGTTCAATTTGTACAGATTGACTTTTATTTAAAGTAGCATCAATACAGTTAGTACATAAATTTCTATTGGGCTCCACTTTGGCATTGCAACAAATGACACAGGTATCATCCTCTGAATCAGACATGTTTAACACACTAGAAAATAAACTTGCAACTTGGAAATACAATTCAATTAGAATAATATTAAAATGTACTGTGCCTTTAAGAAGCACAGAAGATCTATGACAGTTGAAAATTAATAAATTGAAACAGTTATAGCCTCAATCCTTGTAAACAACACAACTTTAGCAAAGGTTTAATCCCATTAGCAAAGATAACAAATTCTGAAAGCAGGAAACAAATTACAGAATAAACGTTTTTTATCTCAGTCAAACTATAATTCTCACAGCTCTGCTGAGAGAAATTACCTCCCTCAAAATAAGTTTGAAGACCCCTGAGCTCTGTAGAGATGAACCGGATCATGCAGGGAATACAATGAGTTGCTGACTGAAATATTTGATGCATAGAAAAAGCGCCAAAAAACGGCCCCTCCCCCTCACACACAGCAGTGAGGGAGAACAGAAACTGTCAGAAAACAGATTAAGCAACTGCCAAGTGGAAAAATAGTGCCCAAACATTTATTCACTCAGTACCTCAGCAAATGAAAACGATTTTACATTCCAGCAAAAACGTTAAACATAATCTCTAGTTATTAAACAGCTTTATATATTTCATACAGTGTAATTCTAGTGAAGTACCATTCCCCAGAATACTGAAGTGTAAAGTATACATACATGACATTATATCGGTATGGCAGGATTTTCTCATCAATTCCATTGTCAGAAAATAAAAACTGCTACATACCTCTATGCAGATTCATCTGCCCGCTGTCCCCTGATCTGAAGTTTACCTCACTCCTCAGATGGCCGAGAACAGCAATATGATCTTAACTACTCCGGCTAAAATCATAGCAAAACTCTGGTAGATTCTTCTTCAAACTCTGCCAGAGAGGTAATAACACACTCCGGTGCTATTTTAAAATAACAAACTTTTGATTGAAGATATAAAACTAAGTATAATCACCATAGTCCTCTCACACATCCTATCTAGTCGTTGGGTGCAAGAGAATGACTGGGAGTGATGTAGAGGGGAGGAGCTATATGCAGCTCTGCTGGGTGAATCCTCTTGCACTTCCTGTTGGGGAGGAGTAATATCCCAGAAGTAATGATGACCCGTGGACTGATCACACTTAACAGAAGAAAGGTCTTTTCATATGCAAAAGAAGGGAGGGGGGTGTCTTATTTCCCCACTTGCAGTGGGCTTTCCAGCTACCTTTTCAACAGAGATTAATTGAGAGCTTCTAAGTAAGTTTTTAAACCATTTTATACTGGATTTTTTTATATCAGTATCTGTGCATCTTATTCTTTATAGTAGTGTCTATTACATGAAGATCTATGAAAATTGGTGCATACTGTCCCTTTAAGTGGGATTGGAAATAGAAGCTATTTCATGCAGGAAACTAATTTAAGTTAAATTTCCCCCCCCCCTATAATTGAGCTTAAGTTTGCTAGAAAAATATGGAAGGTGCTTGCCTGTTTTTGTGACTTATAAAATGAATCTGTAATGATTCAAATAGATAGCAACAGATAGCAACACGTTTCTCAGCTCTCTGGCTGTTTCCTCGGGACTATGGTTCTGCGGTAGCTGCTATGTCATTCTATATATGTTTAACACTAATTTAGTCCTTATGCCTCTGGTTTCACTATTATGGTTCTGCGGTAGCTGCTATGTCATTCTATATATGTTTAACACTAATTTAGTCCTTATGCCTCTGGTTTCACTATTATGGTTCTGCAGTAGCTGCTATGTCATTCTATATATGTTTAACACTAATTTAGTCCTTATGCCTCTGGTTTCACTATTATGGTTCTGCAGTAGCTGCTATGTCATTCTATATATGTTTAACACTAATTTAGTCCTTATGCCTCTGGTTTCACTATTATGGTTCTGCAGTAGCTGCTATAAGGACTAAATTAGTGTTAAACATATATAGAATGACATAGCAGCTACCACAGAACCGTAATAGTGAAACCAGAGGCATAAGGACTAAATTAGTGTTAAACATATATAGAATGACATAGCAGCTACTGCAGAACCATAATAGTGAAACCAGAGGCATAAGGACTAAATTAGTGTTAAACATATATAGAATGACATAGCAGCTACTGCAGAACCGTAATAGTGAAACCAGAGGCATAAGGACTAAATTAGTGTTAAACATATATAGAATGACATAGCAGCTACTGCAGAACCATAATAGTGAAACCAGAGGCATAAGGACTAAATTAGTGTTAAACATATATAGAATGACATAGCAGCTACTGCAGAACCATAATAGGGAAACCAGAGGCATAAGGACTAAATTAGTGTTAAACATATATAGAATGACATAGCAGCTACTGCAGAACCATAATAGTGAAACCAGAGGCATAAGGACTAAATTAGTGTTAAACATATATAGAATGACATAGCAGCTACTGCAGAACCATAATAGTGAAACCAGAGGCATAAGGACTAAATTAGTGTTAAACATATATAGAATGACATAGCAGCTACTGCAGAACCATAATAGTGAAACCAGAGGCATAAGGACTAAATTAGTGTTAAACATATATAGAATGACATAGCAGCTACTGCAGAACCATAATAGTGAAACCAGAGGCATAAGGACTAAATTAGTGTTAAACATATATAGAATGACATAGCAGCTACTGCAGAACCATAATAGTGAAACCAGAGGCATAAGGACTAAATTAGTGTTAAACATATATAGAATGACATAGCAGCTACTACAGAACCATAATAGTAAAACCAGAGGTATAAGGAATTATAAGGTGTATTCATACTCTAACACTATTACTAATACCGGCAAATAAGAACTGTGGTGGTGACCTAAATCCTTTGTGACTACAAAACAAGGGTACACACGTGCCGACAATTCAAACGTTACCTTCAATAATTTAAAGTAATACACAAAAGCATATATTCACGTGTTGTAGCACTACACACTATCCAATCCACCAATATAACCGGTTTTCCCTAAGACTCTATATTTATATTCAGCTGGATGAAGATGGTAATGGAAACCTTATAGCACATATTGTGGTACTTATATTAAACTCAGTGTACTGAATACCTATTCCAGCCTCTTTTCTCTGATTTAGGCTAAAATATTAATGTAACTTTATCTAACAAGTGATAGATAATATGTCTTTAGATAATATCCGTACAGTGTGGATTCCTGGTTGGATTAAACATTTATCAAAGGCAATACTTATTGATTAACAGGAATCCAGGCAATGGATCTCTAGTTGTTTAATTTGTTCACACACACTGGGTCCCATACTTTTAACAGAACCTTAATAAAAGTTATATTTAATCTTTCCAGTTTCTCCATTTTTTAGTCCAAGCTTTGAGTGCTATTAGTGCTGCCTCTGGGGGCTCTTCCCTCATTAGCCGGTTACATTTAAAACTGCTGAACAGCACCTCTCCCCGATTTGCACTTTAGATCATTGGCATAACACAGATTCGCCTGAGAAATATTTAATTTTAGGGGGGCCAGCCTCAGTAGTGCCATTGTACACCCAATTGTCCTCAAGTGAGAGATCCCAGTCAGCCCCACTAAGCACATTTGGGTGCCGCTACACTTGTGAGTACGAACATACACGTGTGTTACAGTATAGCGTCATATGGAGGTGCCCTTGTCTTGTGATTCTTTTCACAGAATTTAACAGAAAACAGTGACTGAGAAGAAGAGTGAAAATTGCTGCTGTCACTTCCCACCTAGCCGGAGTGTGGCTCCGCCTCTGCCAAACCCAGACTCCTCCTATGAGCTACCTTGATTTCTAGCTCTGGTGCTTTGCAGAGTAAGCATTTTCCCCAAAATTTTAATTTCCTGAACCACCCTTGGTCCTAAGTAGGAGACTGAACGTTGTTTTTTTTTTCTACATTGCTCATTTCAATCCTCAACTGCACCCTGGAGTGATGGAGCTAATAACTGTTCAAAACAATTTGCCTGCACATGAGTATATTAATTTACTTGTAATTGTGTTGTGCATTACCTCACATGCAGGATATTCGGTCATCTCAATATTGTATGGCTGAAAAAAAATAAAGATAACAATATTGTAACTGATGAAAGACATTTTACTCAGTATAAAAAAAAAGAAATAAAAAAGGGTCTGTGAACAGACTGTAAAGTGAGTGAAAAAGGTAGGGAAGTATTGTGACACAAGGGAAACGATAAACCATGTGCAGCCACCATAGTTCTGGAGAAGAGTTATTATACTTTATTTATGAAGCACCAACATATTCAAAATTTACAAACACATACAGGAGGAATTGAGGGCCCTATTCCCGTGGGAACTTCTAGAAGTTTAGGAGGCTGAGAAACAGGAGGTGAGGACTGCAAGATCGAGAAAGGTGTTAATGTAGAGTTAGATGAGGGAAGTGAAATTAATTTATTACTGAGTTGGGTGGGCGGCTTCTCTGAACAGAAAAGTCTTCAGGGAGCATTTAAAGGAACAAGGATTAGGGCAAAGCCTGACAGCACGAGGGAGAGTGTTCCAGAGGGTAGGTGCTGCACGACAGAAGTCCTGCAATCTGTAAACTGCAGGAGAGATACACAAGGTCACCTAATGAGATATATCATGTTATTTGTGATGGAACGCCTGGTACCCTGACTGGGTACCTCTGTCAGAACACTTCCCTTGTCCTGGGCATCCTTTTATCGATCGGTGAACCCGGCGTGGTGAAGACAAGGTAGGGAGATCTTCAGGGGCTTAGTGTTAGGTTTATTTAAGGGGGGTTTGGGTTAGATTAGGGGTATGTGGGTGGTGGGTTGTAATGTTGGGGGGGGGTTATTGTATATTTTTTTTTTACAGGCAAAAGAGCTGAATTCTTTGGGGCATGCCCCGCAAAGGGCCCTTTTCAGGGCTGGTAAGGTAAAAGAGCTTTTCTATTTTAATTTTAGAATAGGGTAGGGCATTTTTTTTTATTTTGGGGGTCTTTGTTATTTTATTAGGGGGCTTAGAGTAGGTGTAATTAGTTTAAAATTGTTGTAATATTTTTCTGATGGTTGTAAATATTTTTTTATTTTTTGTAACTTAGTTCTTTTTTATTTTTTGTACTTTAGTTAGTTTATTTTATTGTATTTATTTGTAGGTATTGTATTTAATTAATTTATTGATAGTGTAGTGTTAGGTTTAATTGTAGGTAATTGTAGGTATTTTATTTAATTAATTTATTGATAGTGTAGTGTTAGGTTTAATTGTAACTTAGGTTAGGATTTATTTTACAGGTAATTTTGTAATTATTTTAACTAGGTAGCTATTAAATAGTTATTGACTATTTAATAGCAATTGTACCTGGTTAAAATAATGACAAAGTTGCCTGTAAAATAAATATTAATCCTAAAATAGCTACAATATAATTATAATTTATATTGTAGCTATATTAGGGTTTATTTTACAGGTAAGTATTTAGCTTTAAATAGGAATAATTTATTTAATAAGAGTTAATTTATTTCGTTAGATTTAAATTATATTTAACTTAGGGGGGTGTTAGTGTTAGGGTTAGACTTAGCTTTAGGGGTTAATACATTTATTAGAGTAGCGGTGAGATCCGGTCGGCAGATTAGGGGTTAATTATTGTAGGTAGGTGGAGGCGACGTTGGGGGCGGCATATTAGGGGTTAATAAATATAATATAGGAGTCGGCGGCGTTAGGGGCAGCAGATTAGGGGTACATAGGTATAATGTAGGTTGCGGCGGTGTACGGAGCGGCAGATTAGGGGTTAATTGTATAATGCAGGTGTCAGCGATAGCAAGGTTGGCAGATTAGGGGTTAATAAGTGTAAGGCTAGGGGTGTTTAGACTCGGGGTACATGTTAGGGTGTTAGGTGCAGACTTAGGAAGTGTTTCCCTAAAGGAAACAATGGGGCTGCGTTAGGAGCTGGACGCTGCTTTTTTGCAGGTGTTAGGTTTTTTTCAGCTCAAACTGCCCCATTGTTTTCTATGGGGGAATCGTGCACAAGCACGTTTTTGAAGCTGGCCGCGTCCGTAAGCACCGCTGGTATCGAGAGTTGCAGTGGCGGTAAATATGCTCTACGCTCCCCTTTTTTGGAGCCTAACGCAGCCATTCTGTAAACTCTATATACCAGCAGTATTTAAAAGGTGCGGGGGGAAAAAAGCATGCGTAGCTAACGCACCCCTTTGGCCGCAGAACTCTAAATCTAGCCGTTAGGTTTCTTTACACAAAAAATGAACACTTTATTGAACAGCAACACACATTTATACACCATGGCTATTGGTTAAACAGTAAAACAAACATATGAACAATACATCACAGCTACGAACAATTGTCTATTCACAGGTAAAACAGATTATTAACATATCAACTTAATAAACTGGGGGGAAGTTTACTCAGACAATCTGATTTTGGGCAGTCTAGTTAACATAATCACACAGGAACACAATCAGGTTAACCAAACAGACCGCTGAGACACAATCAAATCTGAAGCGTAAATAAAACACCTCTTATTAGAAAACATTAAGAACAGCTCTTGTTAAATATTAAGTCCTTTATGCCCACTTGGTTTATAGAGTCACAATTGCTCCCACAAGGGACACTCACACCCTGTACCCATCCTGTATCTATGGATACAGGGTGACATGGACATAACACAGAGTTATGAAAGTACACGGGTGTCCAGCAGATAAAATTCCACATTTCCATGCAGTCTCTGGGTATCCTTAAGCCCATGTACCCCCTGCCCAAAGAGTGTTCCATAACAGGCCCTCGGATCATGGTGTCTCCCATCACATTATTATTCTGCTATTCTAATGTAAAGTGCAGTAGACTCCGATACCAACTATACATAAGACCACAAAGGTCTCCCACAGTCAGAAATCTGTGCCAAGTCTACACTTCAGGGCAGATTGTTACAATGTGGGATACAGGGCGATTATACCATGGGACAGGAGGCTGGATATCAGGACAGTTGGGTAGTATGAGCAACATGAGCATGAAACAATATGGAGCATACAAGTGCTAAAAACTTTGAATGTTGGAGATGACAAACTCATTAGTGTAGCACCCCCAAACCTACTGGCTGCCATAAATCTGCAAATCACATCTTTATTCCCTTTTACATGTCTAGTGAGAGAGGTAAGGGGGGAAAACCATGGATTGAACTAAAGGCTGGAATAGGCAGTAGCATATTAGGACCACCACCAATTTTTTTTTAATATTTATTTTTTATTACATTTTTGCACAACAAAAATCATATAAATGCACAATTACATTAATTCAAAGGAAGGCTGTGGCGGTTCTACAGCTGGGACTGAGAGTTGCAAAGATTCAAGAAAGCAGTCCGTGTGAATTGTAATCTTCTCATTCATGCTATAGTCCTTGGCAATCCTTCATAATGAAGAGTTCTTAGAGTTCGCTCAATATTGGATGCCTAAGCTCTTGAATGCAAGACTGCAATTTGTAGACAAAACAGCCTCCAACTGTGGTTCAGATAACATGAGCCTCATCTTTACAATACTAATGAGATAAAAACAGATACAAAATTACAATTTTATATAAGAGAACTTTGTGTCCTCGAGCATATATGAAGTTTTCCGTTACACCCATATACAACTGTGTAGGAAAGTAATGTGAAGGTGGGATTAAAGCTGTTGTATGATATAATTAGCTGGCTACTAGCATCCTTAACCTAGTTAAGCCTGTGTTTAAAAAGCGTGTCATCGAAGAAGTCTAAGTTACCTACTTGGAGGTAATGGAATCTTTCTAATATTAAATCTGAATTAACTCGTCTCCTCCATTCATCCAATTTGGTGGATTTCCAGCATCTGGGGATCATTTGTTTTGCTGCGTTTATCATAATTTGAAAAAACAGAATTTATGTTTACCTGATAAATTACTTTCTCCAACGGTGTGTCCGGTCCACGGCGTCATCCTTACTTGTGGGATATTCTCTTCCCCAACAGGAAATGGCAAAGAGCCCAGCAAAGCTGGTCACATGATCCCTCCTAGGCTCCGCCTACCCCAGTCATTCGACCGACGTTAAGGAGGAATATTTGCATAGGAGAAACCATATGGTACCGTGGTGACTGTAGTTAAAGAAAATAAATTATCAGACCTGATTAAAAAAACCAGGGCGGGCCGTGGACCGGACACACCGTTGGAGAAAGTAATTTATCAGGTAAACATAAATTCTGTTTTCTCCAACATAGGTGTGTCCGGTCCACGGCGTCATCCTTACTTGTGGGAACCAATACCAAAGCTTTAGGACACGGATGAAGGGAGGGAGCAAATCAGGTCACCTAAATGGAAGGCACCACGGCTTGCAAAACCTTTCTCCCAAAAATAGCCTCAGAAGAAGCAAAAGTATCAAACTTGTAAAATTTGGTAAAAGTGTGCAGTGAAGACCAAGTCGCTGCCCTACATATCTGATCAACAGAAGCCTCGTTCTTGAAGGCCCATGTGGAAGCCACAGCCCTAGTGGAATGAGCTGTGATTCTTTCGGGAGGCTGCCGTCCGGCAGTCTCGTAAGCCAATCTGATGATGCTTTTAATCCAAAAAGAGAGAGAGGTAGAAGTTGCTTTTTGACCTCTCCTTTTACCGGAATAAACAACAAACAAGGAAGATGTTTGTCTAAAATCCTTTGTAGCATCTAAATAGAATTTTAGAGCGCGAACAACATCCAAATTGTGCAACAAACGTTCCTTCTTTGAAACTGGTTTCGGACACAGAGAAGGTACGATAATCTCCTGGTTAATGTTTTTGTTAGAAACAACTTTTGGAAGAAAACCAGGTTTAGTACGTAAAACCACCTTATCTGCATGGAACACCAGATAAGGAGGAGAACACTGCAGAGCAGATAATTCTGAAACTCTTCTAGCAGAAGAAATTGCAACTAAAAACAAAACTTTCCAAGATAATAACTTAATATCAACGGAATGCAAGGGTTCAAACGGAACCCCCTGAAGAACTGAAAGAACTAAATTGAGACTCCAAGGAGGAGTCAAAGGTTTGTAAACAGGCTTAATTCTAACCAGAGCCTGAACAAAGGCTTGAACATCTGGCACAGCGGCCAACTTTTTGTGAAGTAACACAGACAAGGCAGAAATCTGTCCCTTCAGGGAACTTGCAGATAATCCTTTTTCCAATCCTTCTTGAAGGAAGGATAGAATCCTAGGAATCTTAACCTTGTCCCAAGGGAATCCTTTAGATTCACACCAACAGATATATTTTTTCCAAATTTTGTGGTAAATCTTTCTAGTTACAGGCTTTCTGGCCTGAACAAGAGTATCGATAACAGAATCTGAGAACCCTCGCTTCGATAAGATCAAGCGTTCAATCTCCAAGCAGTCAGCTGGAGTGAAACCAGATTCGGATGTTCGAACGGACCCTGAACAAGAAGGTCTCGTCTCAAAGGTAGCTTCCAAGGTGGAGCCGATGACATATTCACCAGATCTGCATACCAAGTCCTGCGTGGCCACGCAGGAGCTATCAAGATCACCGACGCCCTCTCCTGATTGATCCTGGCTACCAGCCTGGGGATGAGAGGAAACGGCGGGAACACATAAGCTAGTTTGAAGGTCCAAGGTGCTACTAGTGCATCCACTAGAGCCGCCTTGGGATCCCTGGATCTGGACCCGTAGCAAGGAACTTTGAAGTTCTGACGAGAGGCCATCAGATCCATGTCTGGAATGCCCCACAGCTGAGTGACTTGGGCAAAGATTTCCGGATGGAGTTCCCACTCCCCCGGATGCAATGTCTGACGACTCAGAAAATCCGCTTCCCAATTTTCCACTCCTGGGATGTGGATAGCAGACAGGTGGCAGGAGTGAGACTCCGCCCATAGAATGATTTTGGTCACTTCTTCCATCGCCAGGGAACTCCTTGTTCCCCCCTGATGGTTGATGTACGCAACAGTTGTCATGTTGTCTGATTGAAACCGTATGAACTTGGCCCTCGCTAGCTGAGGCCAAGCCTTGAGAGCATTGAATATCGCTCTCAGTTCCAGAATATTTATCGGTAGAAGAGATTCTTCCCGAGACCAAAGACCCTGAGCTTTCAGGGATCCCCAGACCGCGCCCCAGCCCATCAGACTGGCGTCGGTCGTGACAATGACCCACTCTGGTCTGCGGAATGTCATCCCTCGTGACAGGTTGTCCAGGGACAGCCACCAACGGAGTGAGTCTCTGGTCCTCTGATTTACTTGTATCTTCGGAGACAAGTCTGTATAGTCCCCATTCCACTGACTGAGCATGCACAGTTGTAATGGTCTTAGATGAATGCGTGCAAAAGGAACTATGTCTATTGCCGCTACCATCAACCCGATCACTTCCATGCACTGAGCTATGGAAGGAAGAGGAACGGAATGAAGTATCCGACAAGAGTCTAGAAGTTTTGTTTTTCTGGCCTCTGTCAGAAAAATCCTCATTTCTAAGGAGTCTATTATTGTTCCCAAGAAGGGAACCCTTGTTGACGGAGATAGAGAACTCTTTTCCACGTTCACTTTCCATCCGTGAGATCTGAGAAAGGCCAGGACAATGTCCGTGTGAGCCTTTGCTTGAGGAAGGGACGACGCTTGAATCAGAATGTCGTCCAAGTAAGGTACTACAGCAATGCCCCTTGGTCTTAGCACAGCTAGAAGGGACCCTAGTACCTTTGTGAAAATCCTTGGAGCAGTGGCTAATCCGAAAGGAAGCGCCACGAACTGGTAATGTTTGTCCAGGAATGCGAACCTCAGGAACCGATGATGTTCCTTGTGGATAGGAATATGTAGATACGCATCCTTTAAATCCACCGTGGTCATGAATTGACCTTCCTGGATGGAAGGAAGAATAGTTCGAATGGTTTCCATCTTGAACGATGGAACCTTGAGAAACTTGTTTAAAATCTTGAGATCTAAGATTGGTCTGAACGTTCCCTCTTTTTTGGGAACTATAAACAGATTGGAGTAGAACCCCATCCCTTGTTCTCTTAATGGAACAGGATGAATCACTCCCATTTTTAACAGGTCTTCTACACAATGTAAGAATGCCTGTCTTTTTATGTGGTCTGAAGACAACTGAGACCTGTGGAACCTCCCCCTTGGGGGAAGTCCCTTGAATTCCAGAAGATAACCTTGGGAGACTATTTCTAGCGCCCAAGGATCCAGAACATCTCTTGCCCAAGCCTGAGCGAAGAGAGAGAGTCTGCCCCCCACCAGATCCGGTCCCGGATCGGGGGCCAACATTTCATGCTGTCTTGGTAGCAGTGGCAGGTTTCTTGGCCTGCTTTCCCTTGTTCCAGCCTTGCATTGGTCTCCAAGCTGGCTTGGCTTGAGAAGTATTACCCTCTTGCTTAGAGGACGTAGCACTTTGGGCTGGTCCGTTTCTACGAAAGGGACGAAAATTAGGTTTATTTTTTGCCTTGAAAGGCCGATCCTGAGGAAGGGCGTGGCCCTTACCCCCAGTGATATCAGAGATAATCTCTTTCAAGTCAGGGCCAAACAGCGTTTTCCCCTTGAAAGGAATGTTAAGTAGCTTGTTCTTGGAAGACGCATCAGCCGACCAAGATTTCAACCAAAGCGCTCTGCGCGCCACAATAGCAAACCCAGAATTCTTAGCCGCTAACCTAGCCAATTGCAAAGTGGCGTCTAGGGTGAAAGAATTAGCCAATTTGAGAGCATTGATTCTGTCCATAATCTCCTCATAAGGAGGAGAATCACTATCGACCGCCTTTATCAGCTCATCGAACCAGAAACATGCGGCTGTAGCGACAGGGACAATGCATGAAATTGGTTGTAGAAGGTAACCCTGCTGAACAAACATCTTTTTAAGCAAACCTTCTAATTTTTTATCCATAGGATCTTTGAAAGCACAACTATCCTCTATGGGTATAGTGGTGCGTTTGTTTAAAGTGGAAACCGCTCCCTCGACCTTGGGGACTGTCTGCCATAAGTCCTTTCTGGGGTCGACCATAGGAAACAATTTTTTAAATATGGGGGGAGGGACGAAAGGAATACCGGGCCTTTCCCATTCTTTATTAACAATGTCCGCCACCCGCTTGGGTATAGGAAAAGCTTCTGGGAGCCCCGGCACCTCTAGGAACTTGTCCATTTTACATAGTTTCTCTGGGATGACCAACTTGTCACAATCATCCAGAGTGGATAATACCTCCTTAAGCAGAATGCGGAGATGTTCCAACTTAAATTTAAATGCAATCACATCAGGTTCAGCTTGTTGAGAAATGTTCCCTGAATCAGTAATTTCTCCCTCAGACAAAACCTCCCTGGCCCCATCAGACTGGGTTAGGGGCCCTTCAGAAATATTATTATCAGCGTCGTCATGCTCTTCAGTATCTAAAACAGAGCAGTCGCGCTTACGCTGATAAGTGTTCATTTTGGCTAAAATGTTTTTGACAGAATTATCCATTACAGCCGTTAATTGTTGCATAGTAAGGAGTATTGGCGCGCTAGATGTACTAGGGGCCTCCTGAGTGGGCAAGACTCGTGTAGACGAAGGAGGGAATGATGCAGTACCATGCTTACTCCCCTCACTTGAGGAATCATCTTGGGCATCATTGTCATTGTCACATAAATCACATTTATTTAAATGAATAGGAATTCTGGCTTCCCCACATTCAGAACACAGTCTATCTGGTAGTTCAGACATGTTAAACAGGCATAAACTTGATAACAAAGTACAAAAAACGTTTTAAAATAAAACCGTTACTGTCACTTTAAATTTTAAACTGAACACACTTTATTACTGCAATTGCGAAAAAACATGAAGGAATTGTTCAAAATTCACCAAATTTTCACCACAGTGTCTTAAAGCCTTAAAAGTATTGCACACCAAATTTGGAAGCTTTAACCCTTAAAATAACGGAACCGGAGCCGTTTTGAACTTTAACCCCTTTACAGTCCCTGGTATCTGCTTTGCTGAGACCCAACCAAGCCCCAAGGGGAATACGATACCAAATGACGCCTTCAGAAAGTCTTTTCTAAGTATCAGAGCTCCTCTCACATGCGACTGCATGCCATGCCTCTCAAAAACAAGTGCGCAACACCGGCGCGAAAATGAGGCTCTGCCTATGCTTTGGGAAAGCCCCTAAAGAATAAGGTGTCTAAAACAGTGCCTGCCGATATAATTATATCAAAATACCCAGATAAAATGATTCCTCAAGGCTAAATATGTGTTAATAATGAATCGATTTAGCCCAGAAAAAGTCTACAGTCTTAATAAGCCCTTTTTGAAGCCCTTATTTACGATCGTAATAAACATGGCTTACCGGATCCCATAGGGAAAATGACAGCTTCCAGCATTACATCGTCTTGTTAGAATGTGTCATACCTCAAGCAGCAAGAGACTGCTCACTGTTCCCCCAACTGAAGTTAATTGCTCTCAACAGTCCTGTGTGGAACAGCCATGGATTTTAGTGACGGTTGCTAAAATCATTTTCCTCATACAAACAGAAATCTTCATCTCTTTTCTGTTTCTGAGTAAATAGTACATACCAGCACTATTTCAAAATAACAAACTCTTGATTGAATAATAAAAACTACAGTTAAACACTAAAAAACTCTAAGCCATCTCCGTGGAGATGTTGCCTGTACAACGGCAAAGAGAATGACTGGGGTAGGCGGAGCCTAGGAGGGATCATGTGACCAGCTTTGCTGGGCTCTTTGCCATTTCCTGTTGGGGAAGAGAATATCCCACAAGTAAGGATGACGCCGTGGACCGGACACACCTATGTTGGAGAAAGCTGTCTACGTATTTTACACGCGGAGGAGTGATTTGGAGGAGAATCAACTCCATGTTTGGGCTTAATTGCGTGTGTAGTACCGAATTGATATCTTTAAAGATCTGACCAAAAGTCTTTTATAGGTGCGCAGTCCCACCATGTGTGTGTCATATGCCCCACTTGACCACATCCTCTCCAGCATGTACCTGACCTTCCTCTATATATGTGCTTAATTTTTTCTGGGGTCAGATACCACCGCATACAGATTTTAATGTTTGTTTCTTTTGCTCCTGAGGAATGAGCAGACTGTGCTAGTTTTTTAAATCTTGCAAGCCAGTCCTTAGGCGACGTGTTTGTGGCCATTTCTTTGTCCTAGCGTGTAAGATGGAAGCTTAAGGAATCTGTTTTCCAATACTAGTTTATATAGTGTGGAAACTGATTTGAGAGATTTCTAATCACTCAGGCAGGCTTGCTCAAACTGTGCGAGAGGGCGTATGAAATCGGCTTTACATTTGTGTGAGAGGATGAAATGTCTGGCTTGGTAATAGTTAAACCCTGAGGCAAAGAAAGGGATTGATAGCGAATCAATTTGTCGTTTTGATTTTAACTTGTTATTGTCTAATGTGTGAATCTGTATTGGGAGTGGGGGTGAGAGATTTGTACTCTTCTCCGTTTTAAAACCCGGGCGAAATTCAGGGTTTGATAAATGTGTGAGTGGGGAATATTTTGTAGAAATTTTTGAGTATGACTTAAGAACAAATAACCAGTCCCTCCACGTTTCATTGGTAATGTATGATTGGGAGACAGTGGAATTTTTTAGGGCTAGAGGGTTCCATTATTTATTGCCCAAGTGATTTGTGCCTGCCAGACAAGTTTTTATCTGCACCCACCCTTTAGACTGTTCTCCCTCGTAGCCGAACCAATCTAAGACTCGTTGAAGAGATATGGCTAATTTATATGAATTGAGGTGGGGTACACCTAAGCCCCCCTGTGCTGGTAATTTATAAATAGTGCATTTGTTAATACATGGTGGTCTACGTCTCCAAAAGTAATCATTCATTATCTTTTGTAAGATGTCAATCTCTCTAGAAATGTGTTGAATGGGTACAGTTTGAAGAATATACAGTGCTTTAGGTAACAACACCATTTGAGCGGCTTGGATCCTGCCTAGCCATGAAATGTTTTTTTAATAACCAAGAGGAGGTCAAGGATTGAGGACCACCACCAATTTTATCCTGCATCCCTGATATGTAGTTTAGTGGTCAAATGTCCTAGCACAAACCCTGGCTAACACCCACAACTGAGAGGAAAAAACACAATATAAGTAATGAAGAAGGTTAGATTTAGCTTGAGATACCTGGGATGGGAGTCAGCTGGCGTCATGAGTACAAATAAGGAAAGCATTCACAGGTTACTAGAGGATGCCGGGAGATAGTTAGGTTACTAAAAAGGGTGCCTACAGATGCCCAGGACATTAGGATGATTGAAAGGGCAACACCGACCTTATAGGGCCAAAGAGTGAGAAATCACTAGGGCCTTACAATACTTTAGGGGCTGTATATAAAATGGGAAAGATGGGTAGGGGAGTCAAGAGCGGAAAGACCACCACACTGTAACAAGTAACAAATGAACAATTCACAATAAACAGTGGGTAAATAACAAGCAAAGACAGGGGAACCACCAGAACACAGGAAAGAAGTGCAGAAACATAGGCATATGGAATAGAAACTTCTAAGCTTGGAGGACCAAGAAGATAGACTTGATTAGTCATGGACCTCAAGGAGAAATGAAGAATTGAGGACAGTATTTTACAGAAACGTTAGAACATTCACAGACATTCAGATAACCCTTGTGATACTTGCATTACAGCACAGAAACACGATGTCCTTCACGGTGACATCCCCATATATGCCAAGCGTGTCTACACCGCACAGCGGAACACGATAGTTAAATTCTAGAATGTGCTGTCCGCCAATGCTGACCTGTAATGAAGCGACTTACAGTACAATAAAAACATGATAAAGTATCAGCAAAAAATTCTTATTGTTCAAAAAGATCGATAACTCCTTTACTACCCATTCCCGAGCTTTACACAACAAACATTGTTATATTAATATACTTTATCATCTTTAAACCTCTATATCTCTGCCTGTTTCTAAGCCACTGCAGGCCAACTCTTCTCTTATGCATTTTTTTTACAGCTTTTCCCAGACAGACAGGGCTAGTTCGATGTGTGTCATACAGATAACATTGTGCTCATGCCTGTGGAGTTTGCAGAGGCTTAGATACAAGGTAATCACAGAGGTAAAACTGAGATAAGGGGGCAGTCTGCAGAGGCTTAGATACAAGGTAATCACAGAGGTAAAACTGAGATAAGGGGGCATTCTGCAGAGGCTTGGATACAAGGTAATCACAGAGGTAAAACTGAGATAAGGGGGCAGTCTGCAGAGGCTTGGATACAGGGTAATCACAGAGGTAAAACTGAGATAAGGGGCAGTCTGCAGAGGCTTAGATACAGGGCAATCACAGAGGTAAAACTGAGATAAGGGGGCAGTCTGCAGAGGCTTAGATACATGGTAATCACAGAGGTAAAACCGAGATAAGGGGGCAGTCTGCAGAGGCTTAGATACAGGGTACTCCTAGAGGTAAAATTGAGATAAGGGGGCAGTCTTCAGAGGCTTAGATACAAGGTAATCACAGAGGTAAAACTGAGATAAGGGGCAGTCTGCAGAGGGTTAGATACAAGGTAATCACAGAGGTAAAACTGAGATAAGGGGGCAGTCTGCAAAGGCTTAGATACAAAGTAATAACAGAGGTAAAACTGAGATAAGGGGGAAGTCTGCAGAGGTTTAGATACAGGGTAATCATAGAGGTAAAACTGAGATAAGGGGCAGACTGCAGAGGCTTAGATACAAGGTAATCACAGAGGTAAAACTGAGATAAGGGGGCAGTCTGCAGAGGCTTAGATACAAGGTAATCACAGAGGAAAAACTGAGATAAGGGGGCAGTCTGCAGAGGCTTAGATACAAGGTAATCACAGAGGTAAAACTGAGATAAGGGGGCAGTCTGCAGAGGCTTAGGTACAGGGTAATCACAGAGGTAAAACTGACATAAGGGGGCAGTCTGTAGAGGCTTAGATACAAGGTAATCACAGAGGTAAAACTGAGATAAGGGGGCAGTGTGCAGAGGCTTAGATACAAGGTAACCACAGAGGTAAAAATGAGATAAGGGGGCAGTCTGCAGAGGCTTAGATACAGGGTAATCACAGAGGTAAAACTGAGATAAGGAGCAGTCTGCAGAGGCTTAGATACAAGGTAATCACAGAGGTAAAACTGAGATAAGGGGGCAGTCTGCAGAGGCTTAGATACAAGGTAATTACAGAGGTAAAACTGAGATAAGGGGGCAGTCTGCAGAGGCTTAGATACAAGGTAATCACAGAGGTAAAACTGAGATAAGGGGGCAGTCTGCAGAGGCTTAGATACAGGGTAATCACAGAGGTAAAACTGAGATAAGGAGCAGTCTGCAGACGCTTAGATAGAAGGTAATCACAGAGGTAAAACTGAGATAAGGGGCAGTCTGCAGAGGCTTAGATACAAGGTAATCACAGAGGTAAAACTGAGATAAGGGAGCAGTCTGCAGACGCTTAGATAGAAGGTAATCACAGAGGTAAAACTGAGATAAGGGGCAGTCTGCAGAGGCTTAGATACAAGGTAATCACAGAGGTAAAACTGAGATAAGGGGCAGTCTGCAGAGGCTTAGATACAGGGTAATCACAGAGGTAAAACTGAGATAAGGGGGCTGTCTGCAGAGGCTTAGATACAAGATAATCACAGAGGTAAAACTGAGATAAGGGTTCAGTCTGCAGAGGTTTAGATACAAGGTAATCACAGAGGTAAAACTGAGATAAGGGGCAGTCTGCAGAGGCTTAGATACAAGGTAATCACAGAGGTAAAACTGAGATAAGGGGCAGTCTGCAGAGGCTTAGATACAAGGTAATCACAGAGGTAAAACTGAGATAAGGGGGCAGTCTGCAGAGGCTTAGATACAGGGTAATCACAGAGGTAAAACTGAGATAAGGGAGCAGTCTGCAGAGGCTTAGATACAAGGTAATCACAGAGGTAAAACTGAAATAAGGGGCAGTCTGCAGAGGCTTAGATACAGGGTAATCACAGAGGTAAACCTGAGATAAGGGGCAGTCTGCAGAGGGTTAGATACAAGGTAACCACAGAGGTAAAACTGAGATAAGGGGGCAGTCTGCAGAGGCTTAGATACAAGGTAATCACAGAGGTAAAACTGAGATAAGAGAGCAGTCTACAGAGGCTTAGATACAGGGTAATCACAGAGGTAAACCTGAGATAAGGGGGAAGTCTGCAGCGGCTTAGGTACAAGGTAATCACAGAGGTAAAACTGAGATAAGGGGGCAGTCTGCAGAGGCTTAGATACAAGGTAATCACAGAGGTAAAACTGAGATAAGGGGGCAGTCTACAGAGGCTTAGATACAGGGTAATCACAGAGGTAAAACTGAGATAAGAGAGCAGTCTGCAGAGGCTTAGATACAAGGTAATCACAGAGGTAAAACTGAGATAAGAGAGCAGTCTGCAGAGGCTTAGATACAAGGTAATCACAGAGGTAAAACTGAGATAAGGGGGCAGTCTACAGAGGCTTAGATACAGGGTAATCACAGAGGTAAAACTGAGATAAGAGAGCAGTCTACAGAGGCTTAGATACAGGGTAATCACAGAGGTGAAACTGAGATAAGGGGCAGTCTGCAGAGGCTTAGATACAAGGTAATCACAGAGGTAAAACTGAGATAAGGGAGCAGTCTGCAGAGGCTTAGATACAAGGTAAAACTGAGATAAGGGGCAGTCTGCAGAGGCTTAGATACAAGGTAATCACAGAGGTAAAACTGGGATA
This sequence comes from Bombina bombina, assembly GCF_027579735.1. Taxonomy (NCBI): domain Eukaryota; kingdom Metazoa; phylum Chordata; class Amphibia; order Anura; family Bombinatoridae; genus Bombina; species Bombina bombina. The sequence goes on from NC_069505.1 coordinate 992,977, forward strand.
AGGAGGCAGTCTGCAGAGGCTTAGATACAAGGTAATCACAGAGGTAAAACTGGGATAAGGGGGCAGTCTGCAGAGGCTTAGATATAAGGTAATCACAGAGGTAAAACTGAGATAAGGGGGCAGTCTGCAGAGGCTTAGATACAGGGTAATCACAGAGGTAAAACTGAGATAAGGGAGCAGTCTGCAGACGCTTAGATAGAAGGTAATCACAGAGGTAAAACTGAGATAAGGGGCAGTCTGCAGAGGCTTAGATACAAGGTAATCACAGAGGTAAAACTGAGATAAGGGAGCAGTCTGCAGAGGCTTAGATACAGGGTAATCACAGAGGTAAAACTGAGATAAGGGGCAGTCTGCAGAGGCTTAGATACAGGGTAATCACAGAGGTAAAACTGGGATAAGGAGGCAGTCTGCAGAGGCTTAGATACAGGGTAATCACAGAGGTAAAACTGAGATAAGGGGGCAGTCTGCAGAGGCTTAGATACAGGGTAATCACAGAGGTAAAACTGAGATAAGGGAGCAGTCTGCAGAGGCTTAGATACAGGGTAATCACAGAGGTAAAACTGACATAAGGGGCAGTCTGCAGAGGCTTAGATACAGGGTAATCACAGAGGTAAAACTGAGATAAGGGAGCAGTCTGCAGAGGCTTACATACAAGGTAATCACAGAGGTAAAACTAAAATAAGGGGCAGTCTGCAGAGGCTTAGATACAGGGTAATCACAGAGGTAAACCTGAGATAAGGGGCAGTCTGCAGAGGGTTAGATACAAGGTAACCACAGAGGTAAAACTGAGATAAGGGGGCAGTCTGCAGAGGCTTAGATACAAGGTAATCACAGAGGTAAAACTGAGATAAGAGAGCAGTCTACAGAGGCTTAGATACAAGGTAATCACAGAGGTAAAACTGAGATAAGAGAGCAGTCTACAGAGGCTTAGATACAAGGTAAAACTGAGATAAGGGGCAGTCTGCAGAGGCTTAGATACAAGGTAATCACAGAGGTAAAACTGGGATAAGGGGGCAGTCTGCAGAGGCTTAGATACAAGGTAATCACAGAGGTAAAACTGAGATAAGGGGACAGTCTGCAGAGGCTTAGATACAAGGTAATCACAGAGGTAAAACTGAGATAAGGGAGCAGTCTGCAGAGGCTTAGATACAAGGTAATCACAGAGGTAAAACTGAGATAAGGGAGCAGTCTGCAGAGGCTTAGATACAAGGTAATCACAGAGGTAAAACTGAGATAAGGAGCAGTCTGCAGAGGCTTAGATACAGGGTAATCACAGAGGTAAAACTGAGATAAGGGAGCAGTCTGCAGAGGCTTAGATACAAGGTAATCACAGAGGTAAAACTGAGATAAGGGAGCAGTCTGCAGAGGCTTAGATACAAGGTAAAACTGAGATAAGGGGCAGTCTGCAGAGGCTTAGATACAAGGTAATCACAGAGGTAAAACTGGGATAAGGAGGCAGTCTGCAGAGGCTTAGATACAAGGTAATCACAGAGGTAAAACTGAGATAAGGGGGCAGTCTGCAGAGGCTTAGATACAAGGTAATCACAGAGGTAAAACTGAGATAAGGGGACAGTCTGCAGAGGCTTAGATACAAGGTAATCACAGAGGTAAAACTGAGATAAGGGAGCAGTCTGCAGAGGCTTAGATACAAGGTAAAACTGAGATAAGGGGCAGTCTGCAGAGGCTTAGATACAAGGTAATCACAGAGGTAAAACTGGGATAAGGAGGCAGTCTGCAGAGGCTTAGATACAAGGTAATCACAGAGGTAAAACTGAGATAAGGGGGCAGTATGCAGAGGCTTATATACAAGGTAATCACAGAGGTAAAACTGAGATAAGGGACAGTCTGCAGAGGCATAGATACAAGGTAATCACAGAGGTAAAACTGAGATAAGGGGGCAGTATGCAGAGGCTTATATACAAGGTAATCACAGAGGTAAAACTGAGATAAGGGGCAGTCTGCAGAGGCCTAGATACAAGGTAATCACAGAGGTAAAACTGAGATAAGGGGGCAGTCTGCAGAGGCTTAGATACAAGGTAATCACAGAGGTAAAACTAAGATAAGGGGGCAGTCTGCAGAGGCTTATATACAAGGTAATCACAGAGGTAAAACTGAGATAAGGGGACAGTCTGCAGAGGCTTAGATACAAGGTAATCACAGAGGTAAAACTGAGATAAGGGAGCAGTCTGCAGACGCTTAGATACAGGGTAATCACAGAGGTAAAACTGAGATAAGGGGCAGTCTGCAGAGGCCTAGATACAAGGTAATCACAGAGGTAAAACTGAGATAAGGGGGCAGTCTGCAGAGGCTTAGATACAAGGTAATCACAGAGGTAAAACTGAGATAAGGAGCATTGTGCAGAGGCTTAGATACAAGGTAATCACAGAGGTAAAACTAAGATAAGGGGGCAGTCTGCAGAGGCTTATATACAAGGTAATCACAGAGGTAAAACTGAGATAAGGGGGCAGTCTGCAGAGGCTTAGATACAGGGTAATCACAGAGGTAAAACTGAGATAAGGGGCATTCTGCAGAGGCTTAGATACAAGGTAATCACTGAGGTAAAACTGAGATACGGGGGCAGTCTGCAGAGGCTTAGATACAAGGTAATCACAGAGGTAAAACTGAGATAAGGGGGCAGTCTGCAGAGGCTTAGATACAGGGTAATCATAGAGGTAAAACTGAGATAAGGGGGCAGTCTGCAGAGGCTTAGATACAAGGTAATCACAGAGGTAAAACTGAGATAAGGGAGCAGTCTGCAGACGCTTAGATAGAAGGTAATCACAAAGTTAAAAAGTGTATTAATATAACCATGTTGTTTATGCAAAACTGGGGAATGGGTAATAAAAAGGGATTATCTATCATTTTAAACAATAAAACATTTTGGGTAGACCGTCCCTTTAATAATTAAATCTAAACAGAAAAAACACACAATATAAAGGGGCCCATTTAACAAAACAAATGCATAACACGCAATATACAGGGGCCCATTTAACAAAACAAATGCATAACACGCAATATACAGGGGCCCATTTAACAAAACAAATGCATAACACGCAATATACAGGGGCCCATTTAACAAAACAAATGCATAACACACAATATACAGGGGCCCATTTAAGAAAACAAATGCATAACACACAATATACAGGGGCCCATTTAACAAAACAAATGCATAACACACAATATACAGGGGCCCATTTAACAAAACAAATGCATAACACACAATATACAGGGGCCCATTTAAGAAAACAAATGCATAACACACAATATACAGGGGCCCATTTAACAAAACAAATGCATAACACACAATATACAGGGGCCCATTTAACAAAACAAATGCATAACACACAATATACAGGGGCCCATTTAACAAAACAAATGCATAACACACAATATACAGGGGCCCATTTATCAAGCTCTGGATGGAGATTGAGGGTCCGTGTTTCTGGCGAGCCTACAGGTTCGCCAGTAACACCAGTTATGAAGCAGCGGTCTAAAAACCGCTGCTCCATAACCTGTCCACCTGTTATGAGCAGGCAGACATCGCCGCAATTCAATCCGATCGAGTATGATTGGGTTGATTGACACCCCCCTGCTGGCGGCCGATTGGCCGTGAATATGCAGGGGCGGCGTTGCACCAGCAGCTCACAAGAGCTGCTGGTGCAATGGTGAATACGGAGAGCTTATTGCTCTCCACATTCATTGAGGTCTGTCGGACCTGATCGGATCAGGTCCGACAGACCTTTGTTAAATAAGGGCCACAGTGTCTAAGAGCGAAATGCATGTTGTTATAGTTTTGTTCCGAGGCCTGGGAAGTTTTTTTTAGACTAACTTCATCATATTTTAAAAAGGGACAGAATTTTAGAACTAAGTTTTCATGATTCCTATGGAATGTGCAACACAAAAAAATAATCCTCTATGTATAATTTGTTAAAACTTAGCTCCTTTCCATGAGAGCATACTGAGGTAGGCTCAGGAGTGTGCATGAACACTATATGGCAGCAGCATTTGGAAAAATATTTGTAAGAATGTTATAATATAGTGCCCAAGACCATGACTTTCTAACCTCTGAGATAGCAGGGTTAAATCATCCCTTACTGGTCCATCTGGGATTATTAACAAGCCCTTCTCTCAGGTGATTAATTAGAGCAAGGGGGAGTTGCACAAACATTTGCTAATCCCTCACCAAGAACAGGTTCCCTAACTGAAAACCTTGTTTGTCCAGAACTTGATAAATGGAGCCCTAAGAGTCAACAAAGGAAACCAGGAGAATAAGAACACTGATTACAAAAAAACATTTCACTTTTTTTTATTGTATACTCTATGTGCATCTTGTAATAATATTTTGATTTCCCTTTTAATGATCTGGTTATAAAATAAAAGTTCTTTGTGTTTTTATGATCACTAAGCCTCCTCGTGCACGTTTGCCGCCGTACTCACCTTGACTTCTTCATCCTGAAAGAGGAAGAGTAGCAGGAAGGACTCAGATCTGTGGAAAGGAACTCGGGAATAACATTTCTCCTCTAACCACTGACCCATGTGTAGGGTGTTGCAGATAACGTGGGTCTCTGAATCAGAGAAGCGAGGGTTAAAATGGAAGGCCACGTCAGCCCTTGGGCTTGTGCTACAACCGCATTGGAAGTCAACCTGGAACCTGCATGTAGGGGACACACGGCGAAAGTTATAGTAGGAAACACAATGCGACTGTTCAATGTCAGAACACAAGATACACAAGGGACCGTACAATGGCAGAACACAAGGAACCGTACAATGTCAAAACACAAGGAACCGTACAATGTCAAAACACAAGGAACCGTACAATGTCAAAACACAAGGAACCGTACAATGTCAAAACACAAGGAACCGTACAATGTCAAAACACAAGGAACCGTACAATGTCAAAACACAAGGAACCGTACAATGTCAGAACACGAGATACACAAGGAACCGTACAATGGCAGAACACAAGATACACAACGGTTATTACTGTGCACAATTTATTCATGGAAGTAAATGACCAAGTCTCTTACAGTGAGAGACTTTTTCTGTTTTCTCTGCCTCTATATCATGCGGCAGCCATCAGATAGTGCTCAGGAGTCTGCACATTTTTATAATTGGAGGAAATTGGAACGTTTTTTGTTTTTCCCCAATTGCTGCTCTGAATCTGAGTTTAAAATTTGATGATGGTGCCCCTTTAAATCAATGGTGAAGCAGATTAAACACATAGGTTAAATAGGCGAGATTTTATATAAAGTAAAACAACTCTGTAAAAGTAAAATATACTTTATTCATTTTGCACCTTTTCATGTAATTTAGCTGTGAAAATATCTATAATAAATGAACCCTATTGGATTATCAAGGCTAACCCTGCTACTTATATGTCTCCAATTGTCTTTAACCGATTACAACTCCAAAACAATTCACTTTATACTAAAAATATGTCAGTGGTTCCTCCAGACAAGGCAAGTAGTGGGTGGAACTTGATTAGTCAAAAACAGTTGCAGCAATTTATTTTAAAAATCTTGAGACTTGGCAGATATGTTATTCTATAGCAACACAACACAAATGTTTACTGTCCCTTTAAGTCACAGATTTCCAGCCAATCAAGAATGGCATATGCATGTAGCCACCAATCACCAGCCCTGTCCTGCTTCTCTTTAGTGTCTTTAACCCATTTGTGGGGGGGACCCCAATCCTTTAGAAAAGCTCATCTTATGATTTATTTACAAAAATCCCTGTAGGCTGAGGGATTCTGTAGAAAATATCATTAGATCCCATAGTAAGCTAGGAATGGGGATGAAAAAAAACAAACAGTCTCTAAAGAATGAGATCCTGCTGCGTCCCTTTAAAGGGAAGTAAATCTAAAACATACTGCAGTGTAATTTGCTTGTATTGGCAATAATGCTTCAAACAAAACGTCTCAGGTTTTTCATAAGACTGACCAAGCACGTGCCTGTAAGCTGCGCCGGTCCCACAGCCACGTACGCACATGCCGGTCCCACAGCCACATACGCACATGCCGGTCCCACAGCCACATACGCACATGCCGGTCCCACAGCCACATACGCACATGCCGGTCCCACAGCCACATACGCACATGCCGGTCCCACAGCCACATACGCACATGCCGGTCCCACAGCCACATACGCACATGCCGGTCCCACAGCCACATACGCACATGCCGGTCCCACAGCCACATACGCACATGCCGGTCCCACAGCCACATACGCACATGCCGGTCCCACAGCCACATACGCACATGCCGGTCCCACAGCCACATACGCACATGCCGGTCCCACAGCCACATACGCACATGCCGGTCCCACAGCCATACACGCACATGCCGGTCCCACAGCCACATACGCACATGCCTGTAAGCTGCGCCGGTGCCACAGCTACATACGCACATGCCTGTAAGCTGTGCCGGTCCCACAGCTACATACGCACATGCCTGTAAGCTGCGCCGGTGCCACAGCTACATACGCACATGCCTGTAAGCTGCGCCGGTCCCACAGCTACATACGCACATGCCTGTAAGCTGCGCCAGTCCCACAGCTACATACGCACATGCCTGTAAGCTGCGCTGGTACCACTGCTACATATGCACATGCCTATAAGCTGCGCCGGTACCACAGCTACATAAGCACATGCCTATAAGCTGCGCCGGTACCACAGTTACATACGCACATGCCTATAAGCTGCAACGGTACCAGGATAGTTAGATTCATGTGCATGGTGGGTCATGCACACAAATACAGTTTTATAAATCCTTAGAAGACTTCTCTAGAATCATTTCTATAAATATAAGCAGAGGACGAGCATTGTGCATTACAACCATAGAATTATAGCCACTCACCTGCTTGCATTGAAGGCAACGTACCCCTGTATTAGGATCATCTTCCCAGGGTTTAAACCCCCAAATATTGTGCAGATATAAGGAACAACCTGCAACAGCAACACAGCAATTTATAGCACTAGAAACAGAGGACGATACAAATATAAAAACTATTTAATATTATAGTATGAAAATGAGGTCGTTCTGTCTAATTGCACAGCTAATACAAATATAAAAGCTATTAATATTATAGTATGAAAATAACGTAGTTCTGTCTAATTGCACAGATAATACAAATATAAAGCTATTTATTAATATTATAGTATGAAAATGAGGTCGTTCTGTCTAATTGCACAGCTAATACAAATATAAAGCTATTAATATTATAGTATGAAAATAACGTAGTTCTGTCTAATTGCACAGCTAATACAAATATAAAGCTATTAATATTATAGTATGAAAATAACGTAGTTCTGTCTAATTGCACAGCTAATACAAATATAAAGCTATTAATATTATAGTATGAAAATGAGGTAGTTCTGTCTAATTGCACAGATAATACAAATATAAAGATATTTATTAATATTATAGTATGAAAATGACGTAGTTCTGTCTAATTGCACAGATAATACAAATATAAAGCTATTTATTAATATTATAGTATGAAAATGAGGTCGTTCTGTCTAATTGCACAGATAATACAAATATAAAGCTATTTATTAATATTATAGTATGAAAATGACGTAGTTCTGTCTAATTGCACAGATAATACAAATATAAAGCTATTAATATTATAGTATGAAAATGACGTAGTTCTGTCTAATTGCGCAGATAATACAAATATAAAGCTATTTATTAATATTATAGTATGAAAATAATGTAGTTCTGTCTAATTGCACAGATAATACAAATATAAAACTATTTATTAATATTATAGTATGAAAATGACGTAGTTCTGTCTAATTGCACAGATAATACAAATATAAAACTATTTATTAATATTATAATATGAAAATTATGTAGTTCTGTCTAATAGCACAGATAATACAAATATAAAGCTATTTATTAATATTATAGTATGAAAATGACGTAGTTCTGTCTAATTGCACAGATAATACAAATATAAAGCTATTAATATTATAGTATGAAAATGACGTAGTTCTGTCTAATTGCACAGATAATACAAATATAAAGCTATTTATTAATATTATAGTATGAAAATGACGTTGTTCTGTCTAATTGCACAGATAATACAAATATAAAGCTATTTATTAATATTATAGTATGAAAATAACGTAGTTCTGTCTAATTGCACAGATAATACAAATATAAAGCTATTTATTAATATTATATGAAAATGACGTAGTTCTGTCTAATTGCACAGATAATACAAATATAAAGCTATTTATTAATATTATAATATGAAAATGACGTAGTTCTGTCTAATTGCACAGATAATACAAATATAAAGCTATTAATATTATAGTATGAAAATGACGTAGTTCTGTCTAATTGCACAGATAATACAAATATAAAGCTATTTATTAATATTATAGTATGAAAATAACGTAGTTCTGTCTAATTGCACAGATAATACAAATATAAAGCTATTTATATTATAGTATGAAAATAACGTAGTTCTGTCTAATTGCACAGATAATACAAATATAAAGCTATTTATTAATATTATAGTATGAAAATGAGGTCGTTCTGTCTAATTGCACAGATAATACAAATATAAAAACTATTTATTAATATTATAGTATGAAAATGAGGTAGTTCTGTCTAATTGCACAGATAATACAAATATAAAGCTATTTATTAATATTATAGTATGAAAATAACGTAGTTCTGTCTAATTGCACAGATAATACAAATATAAAAACTATTTATTAATATTATAGTATGAAAATGACGTTGTTCTGTCTAATTGCACAGATAATACAAATATAAAGCTATTTATTAATATTATAGTATGAAAATGACGTTGTTCTGTCTAATTGCACAGATAATACAAATATAAAAACTATTTATTAATATTATAGTATGAAAATGAGGTCGTTCTGTCTAATTGCACAGATAATACAAATATAAAAACTATTTATTAATATTATAGTATGAAAATGACGTAGTTCTGTCTAATTGCACAGCTAATACAAATATAAAGCTATTTATTATTATTATAGTATGAAAATAACGTAGTTCTGTCTAATTGCACAGCTAATACAAATATAAAGCTATTTATTAATATTATAATATGAAAATAACGTAGTTCTGTCTAATTGCACAGCTAATACAAATATAAAGCTATTTATTAATATTATAGTATGAAAATAACGTAGTTCTGTCTAATTGCACAGATAATACAAATATAAAGCTATTTATTAATATTATAGTATTAAAATGACGTAGTTCTGTCTAATTGCACAAATACAAATATAAAGCTATTTATTAATATTATAGTATGAAAATGACGTAGTTCTGTCTAATTGCACAGATAATACACATATAAAGCTATTTATTAATATTATAATATGAAAATAACGTAGTTCTGTCTAATTGCACAGATAATACAAATATAAAAACTATTTATTAATATTATAATATGAAAATAACGTAGTTCTGTCTAATTGCACAGATAATACAGATATAAAGCTATTTATTAATATTACAGTATGAAAATGACGTAGTTCTGTCTAATTGCACAGATAATACAAATATAAAGCTATTTATTAATATTATAGTATGAAAATGACGTTGTTCTGTCTAATTGCACAGATAATACAAATATAAAGCTATTTATTAATATTATAGTATGAAAATAACGTAGTTCTGTCTAATTGCACAGATAATACAAATATAAAAACTATTTATTAATATTATAGTATGAAAATAACGTAGTTCTGTCTAATTGCACAGCTAATACAAATATAAAGCTATTTATTAATATTATAGTATGAAAATGACGTTCTGTCTAATTGCACAGATAATACAAATATAAAGCTATTAATATTATAGTATGAAAATGACGTAGTTCTGTCTAATTGCACAGATAATACAAATATAAAGCTATTTATTAATATTATAGTATGAAAATGAAGTAGTTCTGTCTAATTGCACAGCTAATACAAATATAAAGCTATTTATTAATATTATAGTATGAAAATAACGTAGTTCTGTCTAATTGCACAGCTAATACAAATATAAAGCTATTTATTAATATTATAGTATGAAAATGACGTAGTTCTGTCTAATTGCACAGATAATACAAATATAAAAACTATTTATTAATATTATAATATGAAAATAACGTAGTTCTGTCTAATTGCACAGATAATACAAATATAAAGCTATTTATTAATATTATAATATGAAAATGACGTAGTTCTGTCTAATTGCACAGATAATACAAATAAAGCTATTTATTAATATTATAATATGAAAATAACGTAGTTCTGTCTAATTGCACAGCTAATACAAATATAAAGCTATTTATTAATATTATAGTATGAAAATGACATAGTTCTGTCTAATTGCACAGATAATACAAATATAAAGCTTATTAATATTATAGTATGAAAATGACGTAGTTCTGTCTAATTGCACAGATAATACAAATATAAAAACTATTTATTAATATTATAATATGAAAATAACGTAGTTCTGTCTAATTGCACAGATAATACAAATATAAAGCTATTTATTAATATTATAATATGAAAATGACGTAGTTCTGTCTAATTGCACAGATAATACAAATAAAGCTATTTATTAATATTATAATATGAAAATAACGTAGTTCTGTCTAATTGCACAGCTAATACAAATATAAAGCTATTTATTAATATTATAATATGAAAATAACGTAGTTCTGTCTAATTGCACAGCTAATACAAATATAAAGCTATTTATTAATATTATAGTATGAAAATGTCGTAGTTCTGTCTAATTGCACAGATAATACAAATATAAAGCTATTTATTAATATTATAGTATGAAAATTACGTAGTTCTGTCTAATTGCACAGATAATACAAATATAAAGCTATTTATTAATATTATAATATGAAAATGACGTAGTTCTGTCTAACTGCACAGCTAATACAAATAGACAGAACTACGTCATTTTCATACTATAATATTAATAAATAGCTTTATATTTGTATTAGCTGTGCAATTAGACAGAACTACGTTATTTTCATACTATAATATTAATAAATAGCTTTATATGTGTATTATCTGTGCAATTAGACAGAACTACGTTATTTTCATACTATAATATTAATAAATAGCTTTATATGTGTATTATCTGTGCAATTAGACAGAACTACGTCATTTTCATACTATAATATTAATAAATAGCTTTATAATTGCACAGATAATACAAATATAATATTAATAAATAGTTTTTATATTTGTATTATCTGTGCAATTATAAAGCTATTTATTAATATTATAATATGAAAATAACGTAGTTCTGTCTAATTGCACAGATAATACAAATATAAAAACTATTTATTAATATTATAGTATGAAAATGACGTAGTTCTGTCTAATTAGACAGATAATACAAATATAAAGCTATTTATTAATATTATAGTATGAAAATGACGTAGTTCTGTCTAATTGCACAGATAATACAAATATAAAGCTATTTATTAATATTATAGTATGAAAATGACGTAGTTCTGTCTAATTGCACAGATAATACAAATATAAAAACTATTTATTAATATTATAGTATGAAAATGACGTAGTTCTGTCTAATTGCACAGATAATACAAATATAAAGCTATTAATATTATAGTATGAAAATGACGTAGTTCTGTCTAATTGCACAGATAATACAAATATAAAGCTATTTATTAATATTATAGTATGAAAATAACGTAGTTCTGTCTAATTGCACAGATAATACAAATATAAAAACTATTTATTAATATTATAGTATGAAAATAACGTAGTTCTGTCTAATTGCACAGATAATACAAATATAAAAACTATTTATTAATATTATAGTATGAAAATGACGTAGTTCTGTCTAATTGCACAGATAATACAAATATAAAGCTTATTAATATTATAGTATGAAAATGACGTAGTTCTGTCTAATTGCACAAATACAAATATAAAGCTATTTATTAATATTATAGTATGAAAATGACGTAGTTCTGTCTAATTGCACAGATAATACAAATATAAAGCTTATTAATATTATAGTATGAAAATGACGTAGTTCTGTCTAATTGCACAAATACAAATATAAAGCTATTTATTAATATTATAGTATGAAAATGACGTAGTTCTGTCTAATTGCACAGATAATACAAATATAAAAACTATTTATTAATATTATAATATGAAAATGAGGTAGTTCTGTCTAACTGCACAGATAATACAAATATAAAGCTATTTATTAATATAATATGAAAATAACGTAGTTCTGTCTAATTGCACAGATAATAAGAAAATAAAACTTAATATTATAGTATGAAAATAACGTAGTTCTGTCTAATTGCACAGATAATACAAATATAAAAGCTATTTATTAATATTATAATATGAAAATGACGTAGTTCTGTCTAATTGCACAGCTAATACAAATATAAAGCTATTTATTAATATTATAGTATGAAAATGACGTAGTTCTGTCTAATTGCACTACTAATACAAATATAAAGCTATTAATATTATAGTATGAAAATGACGTAGTTCTGTCTAATTGCACAGATAATACAAATATAAAAACTATTTATTAATATTATAATATGAAAATAACGTAGTTCTGTCTAATTGCACAGATAATACAAATATAAAAACTATTTATTAATATTATAGTATGAAAATGACGTAGTTCTGTCTAATTGCACAGCTAATACAAATATAAAGCTATTTATTAATATTATAGTATGAAAATGACGTAGTTCTGTCTAATTGCACAGATAATACAAATATAAAAACTATTTATTATTATAATATGAAAATAACGTAGTTCTGTCTAATTGCACAGATAATACGAATATAAAACTATTTATTAATATTATAGTATGAAAATAACGTAGTTCTGTCTAATTGCACAGATAATACAAATAAAGCTATTTATTAATATTATAATATGAAAATAACGTAGTTCTGTCTAATTGCACAGATAATACAAATATAAAGCTATTTATTAATATTACAGTATGAAAATGAGGTCGTTCTGTCTAATTGCACAGATAATACAAATATAAAGCTATTTATTAATATTATAGTATGAAAATGAGGTAGTTCTGTCTAACTGCACAGATAATACAAATATAAAAACTATTTACTAATATTATAGTATGAAAATGAGGTCATTCTGTCTAATTGCACAGATAATACAAATATAAAGCTATTTATTAATATTATAGTATGAAAATGACGTAGTTCTGTCTAACTGCACAGATAATACAAATATAAAGCTATTTATTAATATTATAATATGAAAATGACGTAGTTCTGTCTAACTGCACAGATAATACAAATATAAAGCTATTAATATTATAGTATGAAAATGACGTAGTTCTGTCTAATTGCACAGATAATACAAATATAAAGCTATTTATTAATATTATAATATGAAAATGACGTAGTTCTGTCTAACTGCACAGCTAATACAAATAGACAGAACTACGTCATTTTCATACTATAATATTAATAAATAGCTTTATATTTGTATTAGCTGTGCAATTAGACAGAACTACGTTATTTTCATACTATAATATTAATAAATAGCTTTATATTTGTATTATCTGTGCAATTAGACAGAACTACGTCATTTTCATACTATAATATTAATAAATAGCTTTATAATTGCACAGATAATACAAATATAAAAACTATTTATTAATATTATAATATGAAAATAACGTAGTTCTGTCTAATTGCACAGATAATACAAATATAAAAACTATTTATTAATATTATAGTATGAAAATGACGTAGTTCTGTCTAATTAGACAGATAATACAAATATAAAGCTATTTATTAATATTATAGTATGAAAATGACGTAGTTCTGTCTAATTGCACAGATAATACAAATATAAAAACTATTTATTAATATTATAGTATGAAAATGACGTAGTTCTGTCTAATTGCACAGATAATACAAATATAAAAACTATTTATTAATATTATAGTATGAAAATGACGTAGTTCTGTCTAATTGCACAGATAATACAAATATAAAGCTATTTATTAATATTATAGTATGAAAATGACGTAGTTCTGTCTAATTGCACAGATAATACAAATATAAAAACTATTTATTAATATTATAGTATGAAAATGACGTAGTTCTGTCTAATTGCACAGATAATACAAATATAAAGCTATTAATATTATAGTATGAAAATGACGTAGTTCTGTCTAATTGCACAGATAATACAAATATAAAGCTATTAATATTATAGTATGAAAATGACTTAGTTCTGTCTAATTGCACAGATAATACAAATATAAAGCTATTTATTAATATTATAGTATGAAAATAACGTAGTTCTGTCTAATTGCACAGATAATACAAATATAAAAACTATTTATTAATATTATAGTATGAAAATAACGTAGTTCTGTCTAATTGCACAGATAATACAAATATAAAAACTATTTATTAATATTATAGTATGAAAATAACGTAGTTCTGTCTAATTGCACAGATAATACAAATATAAAGCTTATTAATATTATAGTATGAAAATGACGTAGTTCTGTCTAATTGCACAAATACAAATATAAAGCTATTTATTAATATTATAGTATGAAAATGACGTAGTTCTGTCTAATTGCACAGATAATACAAATATAAAAACTATTTATTAATATTATAGTATGAAAATAACGTAGTTCTGTCTAACTGCACAGATAATACAAATATAAAGCTATTTATTAATATAATATGAAAATAACGTAGTTCTGTCTAATTGCACAGATAATACGAATATAAAACTATTAATATTATAGTATGAAAATAACGTAGTTCTGTCTAATTGCACAGATAATACAAATATAAAAGCTATTTATTAATATTATAATATGAAAATGACGTAGTTCTGTCTAATTGCACAGCTAATACAAATATAAAGCTATTTATTAATATTATAGTATGAAAATGACGTAGTTCTGTCTAATTGCACTACTAATACAAATATAAAGCTATTTATTAATATTATAGTATGAAAATGACGTAGTTCTGTCTAATTGCACAGATAATACAAATATAAAAACTATTTATTAATATTATAATATGAAAATAACGTAGTTCTGTCTAATTGCACAGCTAATACAAATATAAAGCTATTTATTAATATTATAGTATGAAAATGACGTAGTTCTGTCTAATTGCACTACTAATACAAATATAAAGCTATTAATATTATAGTATGAAAATGACGTAGTTCTGTCTAATTGCACAGATAATACAAATATAAAGCTATTTATTAATATTATAGTATGAAAATAACGTAGTTCTGTCTAATTGCACAGATAATACAAATATAAAAACTATTTATTAATATTATAATATGAAAATAACGTAGTTCTTTCTAATTGCACAGATAATACAAATATAAAGCTATTTATTAATATTATAGTATGAAAATAACGTAGTTCTGTCTAATTGCACAGATAATACAAATATAAAAACTATTTATTAATATTATAGTATGAAAATGACGTAGTTCTGTCTAATTGCACAGCTAATACAAATATAAAGCTATTTATTAATATTATAGTATGAAAATGACGTAGTTCTGTCTAATTGCACTACTAATACAAATAAAGCTATTTATTAATATTATAGTATGAAAATGACGTAGTTCTGTCTAATTGCACAGATAATACAAATATAAAAACTATTAATATTATAGTATGAAAATAACGTAGTTCTGTCTAATTGCACAGATAATACAAATATAAAACTATTTATTAATATTATAGTATGAAAATAACGTAGTTCTGTCTAATTGCACAGATAATACAAATATAAAGCTATTTATTAATATTACAGTATGAAAATGAGGTCGTTCTGTCTAATTGCACAGATAATACAAATATAAAGCTATTTATTAATATTATAGTATGAAAATGAGGTCATTCTGTCTAATTGCACAGATAATACAAATATAAAGCTATTTATTAATATTGTAGTATGAAAATGACGTAGTTCTGTCTAATTGCACAGATAATACAAATATAAAGCTATTTATTAATATTATAGTATGAAAATAACGTAGTTCTGTCTAATTGCACAGATAATACAAATATAAAGCTATTTATTAATATTATAGTATGAAAATGAGGTTGTTCTGTCTAATTGCACAGATAATACAAATATAAAGCTATTTATTAATATTATAGTATGAAAATAACGTAGTTCTGTCTAATTGCACAAATACAAATATAAAGCTATTTATTAATATTATAGTATGAAAATGACGTAGTTCTGTCTAATTGCACAGCTAATACAAATATAAAGCTATTTATTAATATTATAGTATGAAAATGACGTAGTTCTGTCTAATTGCACAGATAATACAAATATAAAGCTATTTATTAATATTATAGTATGAAAATGACGTAGTTCTGTCTAACTGCACAGATAATACAAATATAAAGCTATTTATTAATATTATAATATGAAAATAACGTAGTTCTGTCTAATTGCACAGATAATACGAATATAAAACTATTAATATTATAGTATGAAAATAACGTAGTTCTGTCTAATTGCACAGATAATACACATATAAAGCTATTTATTAATATTATAGTATGAAAATAACGTAGTTCTGTCTAATTGCACAGATAATACAAATATAAAAGCTATTTATTAATATTATAATATGAAAATAACGTAGTTCTGTCTAATTGCACAGATAATACAAATAAAGCTATTTATTAATATTATAATATGAAAATAACGTAGTTCTGTCTAATTGCACAGATAATACAAATATAAAGCTATTTATTAATATTATAGTATGAAAATGAGGTCGTTCTGTCTAATTGCACAGATAATACAAATATAAAAACTATTAATATTATAGTATGAAAATGACGTAGTTCTGTCTAATTGCACAAATACAAATATAAAGCTATTTATTAATATAATAATATGAAAATGAGGTAGTTCTGTCTAACTGCACAGATAATACAAATATAAAGCTATTTATTAATATTATAGTATGAAAATAACGTAGTTCTGTCTAATTGCACAGATAATACACATATAAAGCTATTTATTAATATTATAGTATGAAAATAACGTAGTTCTGTCTAATTGCACAGCTAATACAAATATAAAAGCTATTTATTAATATTATAATATGAAAATAACGTAGTTCTGTCTAATTGCACAGCTAATACAAATATAAAGCTATTTATTAATATTATAGTATGAAAATGACGTAGTTCTGTCTAATTCCACAGATAATACAAATATAAAAACTATTTATTAATATTATAGTATGAAAATGACGTAGTTCTGTCTAATTGCACAGATAATATAAATATAAAGCTTTTTCTCCCAGAAAAACAGCGCAGTAATATCTGGCGTGGTTAAAATCACATAAAGGTATCTTTGAAATAACAGCTGATCTAGAGCAGTCCTGTGGTCTGTACAAGCTTGGGAAGTGAACAGCGATGTACCCGGTCGGCGTGTGACGTCACCACCCGACAACAGCGGATTCTGTTAAACACTCCGTCTGCATACACTGACTCACAGTGCTCTCTGGATCTCGGCCTCAATGCGTTTCTCGCCCCCTGCTGGGCGCTTTTTCAAGAGAAATAATTACCAATCCTTTACTACTCTATTTATACATAATCTACTAGCGCCATCTAGCTTTCATGAGCAGAATGACCATTGAAATACAATTGATATTTCTATATACATAATACACAAATACCTATCTTGTTTCTATTCCCTAAAACCAATTGATAACATATATAGCATCATTTCACCTCAAATGGTTAGTATTAAAAAAACATATAAAAATAATTAATTCTATAATAAATTACCTTCTATTTTACTAAAACCATTATAACAATTTTTAAAAATACAATAAAATAACTACATACATTTCCACATGTGATAAAATATCATATAATTCCAATACTTATAAAAATCTAAACTCATACACCAATTCATATTAATAGCTATATAACAACACCTTCTAGTCCGCAATCAGATTGTTAATAACTTTTAAAACCTAAAAAAGTCAGTCTACGTAATAAAAGCTGCCACATCTAAATCAACATTTAGACCATTAGGCACGAGAGTCCCCAGTTTATATATCCAAAATGTCTCTCTGCGCCTAAGGTCCAAAAGTCTATTGCCACCCCTAGGATTGGGTTTAACCATTTCAATACCTTTCACAGTCAAGCATTTTGGATCACATGCATGGCTCTGAGAGTAATGAATTGGTACACTATGTTTTAATATTGGTTTCTTTATGTTGTAAACATGTTCACTATATCTTTTTGATAGGCATCTCTTCGTACGACCTACATACTTTAGCCCACAACTGCACTCTAATAAATAAACTACATAGGTACTCTTACAGGTAATAAATTGTTTAACCCTAAACTCTTGTCCTGTTACTGATCTAAAAACAGATCTCTCTTTATTAATGCATTTGCACATAGGACATCTTGCTTTATGGCATCTATATGTGCCCTTCAAACTCAAAAAGTTATCATTGATATTACATTGTATTGGTTTACTCTCTTTTAACTTACTGGGGGCAAGTAAATTCTTTAAACTGGTATTCTTCCTATACACTACCTTCGGATTTATATCTAAACTTTCTTTTAATAGGGGGTCCCCCTTTAATATAGGCCAATATTTATGCAATATTTTCTTCACATTCATAATACCCTCACCATATGTGGTGATAAATTTGACAGACTGTTTTTCTTGTTCATAAGATTTTTCTTTTTGTTTACTTAATAATGTTTCCCTATCTAAAATCTCCACTTGATCCATGATATATGTGACATGTTCCCCATTATGGGCCTTACAAATTAATTTTTCTTTTAAAACTTCTGCTTCAGTATGGTAGTCACTTACTCTAGAACAATTCCTTTTTAGCCTTATAAATTGACTTTTGGGAATATTTTTCACCCATTTTTTGTAATGGCCACTAGTGGCATGCAATAAGCTGTTACTGTCCACTGATTTTCTATAATTCTTAGTATAAATTTTATTGTCCTCTACAAACACCAATAGATCTAAGAATTCAATCATTTGGTTTTGAATATTACCAACAAATTTTACATTGAACTCATTGGTGTTTAAAAAGTCAATAAAATTAGCTGCCTCAATCTCTGATCCCTCCCAAATTATAAAAACATCATCGATAAAACGCTTATAAAATATTAAATTGTGTTTGAAAGGGCCATCTCTAAAAATAAATTCATCTTCAAATAAACCCATAAATAAATTAGCATACGATGGGGCAAATTTCGTCCCCATCGCAGTGCCACATATTTGATGGTAAAAATCCTTTTCAAATTGAAAATAGTTGTGTTCTAAGACAAATTTCATACAATGTTCTAAAAACTTAATTTGATGGTCTGGAAAGATTCTTTTTTTCTTTAAAAAATATGAACTAGCTTTTATTCCAATTGAATGTTGTATTATGGTGTACAATGAGGTTACATCACAAGTGATGAATCTCATATCACTATTCCATTTAACCTTCTTAAGTTCCTGTATTAGGTGTACACCATCCCTAAGATAAGAATTAAGTTGAGTAACAAGTGGATTCAGAAAGTAATCAATGTAACTCGATAGATTGGCCGTTAATGAATCTATCCCAGATACAATCGGTCTCCCTGTAGGTCGTACGAAGAGATGCCTATCAAAAAGATATAGTGAACATGTTTACAACATAAAGAAACCAATATTAAAACATAGTGTACCAATTCATTACTCTCAGAGCCATGCATGTGATCCAAAATGCTTGACTGTGAAAGGTATTGAAATGGTTAAACCCAATCCTAGGGGTGGCAATAGACTTTTGGACCTTAGGCGCAGAGAGACATTTTGGATATATAAACTGGGGACTCTCGCGCCTAATGGTCTAAATGTTGATTTAGATGTGGCAGCTTTTATTACGTAGACTGACTTTTTTAGGTTTTAAAAGTTATTAACAATCTGATTGCGGACTAGAAGGTGTTGTTATATAGCTATTAATATGAATTGGTGTATGAGTTTAGATTTTTATAAGTATTGGAATTATATGATATTTTATCACATGTGGCAATGTATGTAGTTATTTTATTGTATTTTTAAAAATTGTTATAATGGTTTTAGTAAAATAGAATGTAATTTATTATAGAATTAATTATTTTTATATGTTTTTTTAATACTAACCATTTGAGGTGAAATGATGCTATATATGTTATCAATTGGTTTTAGGGAATAGAAACAAGATAGGTATTTGTGTATTATGTATATAGAAATATCAATTGTATTTCAATGGTCATTCTGCTCATGAAAGCTAGATGGCACTAGTAGATTATGTATAAATAGAGTAGTAAAGGATTGGTAATTATTCCTCTTGACAAAGCGCCCAGCAGGGGGCGAGAAACGCGTTGAGGCCGAGATCCAGAGAGCACTGTGAGTCAGTGTATGCAGACGGAGTGTTTAACAGAATCAGCTGTTGTTGGGTGGTGACGTCACACGCCGACCGGGTACATCGCTGTTCACTTCCCAAGCTTGTACAGACCACAGGACTGCTCTAGATCAGCTGTTATTTCAAAGATACCTTTATGTGATTTTAACCACGCCAGATATTACTGCGCTGTTTTTCTGGGAGAAAAGTGTTTGGCGATTAAACTGCAAGACAAGCAGTGTGTTTGAAACAGCTGCAGCTGGGTCTGAAAGTAAGATCATTTGGAACAACTACAATCAACAGTAAGACTGTGTCCACATTTGGATTTATACAAAATTATTGGTTCCCATTTATAAGACTTTATTTCAATTTATTTTATTTATTTATTTTTATATATTATTTTTTTAATTTCTCAATCAATATACATATTATCATATATTTTTTTTATTATTGTTAGGTTTGAAATTGTTTATCATTGGAATAGAATATTCATTTAAATAATTATTTTTAATTTTTGCTGGGATAGTATTGCGCTGTATCATTTGGTGGTAGTTTGTGTGACAAATATAAAGCTATTTATTAATATTATAGTATGAAAATGACGTAGTTCTGTCTAATAGCACAGATAATACAAATATAAAGCTATTTATTAATATTATAATATGAAAATGATGTAGTTCTGTCTAATAGCACAGATAATACAAATATAAAGCTATTTATTAATATTATAATATGAAAATGATGTAGTTCTGTCTAATTGCACAAATACAAATATAAAGCTATTTATTAATATTATAATATGAAAATGACGTAGTTCTGTCTAATTGCACAGATAATATAAATATAAAGCTATTTATTAATATTATAATATGAAAATAACGTAGTTCTGTCTAATTGCACAGATAATACAAATAAAGCTATTTATTAATATTATAGTATGAAAATGACGTAGTTCTGTCTAATTGCACAGATAATACAAATATAAAGCTATTTATTAATATTATAATATGAAAATAACGTAGTTCTGTCTAATTGCACAGATAATACAAATAAAGCCATTTATTAATATTATAGTATGAAAATGACGTAGTTCTGTCTAATTGCACAGATAATACAAATATAAAGCTATTTATTAATATTATAGTATGAAAATAATGTAGTTCTGTCTAATTGCACAGATAATACAAATATAAAGCTATTTATTAATATTATAGTATGAAAATAACATAGTTCTGTCTAATTGCACAGATAATACAAATATAAAGCTATTAATATTATAGTATGAAAATGACGTAGTTCTGTCTAATTGCACAGATAATACAAATATAAAGCTATTTATTAATAT
This sequence comes from Bombina bombina, assembly GCF_027579735.1. NCBI lineage: Eukaryota > Metazoa > Chordata > Amphibia > Anura > Bombinatoridae > Bombina > Bombina bombina. The sequence continues at coordinate 1,014,798 of NC_069505.1, forward strand.
TATAGTATGAAAATGACGTAGTTCTGTCTAATTGCACAGATAATACAAATATAAAGCTATTTATTAATATTATAATATGAAAAATGACCTAGTTCTATCTAATTGCACAGATAATACAAATATAAAGCTATTTATTAATATTATAATATGAAAATGATCTAGTTCTGTCTAATTGCACAGATAATACAAATATAAAGCTATTTATTAATATTATAATATGAAAATGATCTAGTTCTGTCTAATTGCACAGATAATACAAATATAAAGCTATTTATTAATATTATAATATGAAAAATGACCTAGTTCTGTCTAATTGCACAGATAATACAAATATAAAGCTATTTATTAATATTATAATATGAAAAATGACCTAGTTCTATCTAATTGCACAGATAATACAAATATAAAGCTATTTATTAATATTATAATATGAAAAATGACCTAGTTCTATCTAATTGCACAGATAATACAAATATAAAGCTATTTATTAATATTATAATATGAAAATGATCTAGTTCTGTCTAATTGCACAGATAATACAAATATAAAGCTATTTATTAATATTATAGTATGAAAATGAGGTAGTTCTGTCTAATTGCACAGATAATACAAATATAAAGCTATTTATTAATATTATAGTATGAAAATGAGGTAGTTCTATCTAATTGCACAGATAATACAAATATAAAGCTATTTATTAATATTATAGTATGAAAATGACGTAGTTCTGTCTAATTGCACAGATAATACAAATATAAAACTATTTATTAATATTATAGTATGAAAATGACGTAGTTCTGTCTAATTGCACAGATAATACAAATATAAAGCTATTTATTAATATTATAGTATGAAAATGATGTAGTTCTGGCTAATTGCAGAGATAATATGAATATAAAACTATTTATTAATATTATAGTATGAAAATAACAGTTCTGTCTAACTGCACAGATAATACAAATATAAAGCTATTTATTAATATTATAGTATGAAAATAACGTAGTTCTGTCTAATTGCACAGATAATACAAATATAAAGCTATTTATTAATATTATAGTATGAAAAAGTGGCTCCTGTAAGCGATGCAAAGCGTAGCTGGAGGGAGCTTTGACCGCGGAGCAAATGAGCTGGGCTAGGTGGGGAGGAAGTGGAGGAGGAGCTGCGAGGTGTTATAGCCTGGCGGCTGAGCGGGAAAGCCAGCAGTTGTTATTCAGCAAAGTGAAGGAAGCATCTCTGTGCAGCTGGTGGCTCTCTCGCTCAGCCTGCGTCATGGCTTATGTGGAGGATCTTTTCCGTTGATTGAAGGAGGCTGCAAAGGAACGGGGACCTACCTGGCTGGAAGAACAGGTCCAATCGTTGCTGGGGGTTCCGGTTCCTTCTGGCGTGGTGACGGAGCGTTCTGTTCCCCGGAAGAAGTCCACCAGGCAATCCAGGCCTCCGACGCGACTCAGCCCTGAAGTCAGCAGGAGGGCGGTGAGTGGAAGAAGATCCGGTCCGGTGTCCGGTAAGCGATGTACAGAGGCAGCGGTGGTGGTAGCTCCGGTGGCTGAGGCGGGTCCGGCGGTTACGTCATCACAGAGTGCGAGCGGCAGAGATCCGGAGATGGAGGCCGCCCCTGCCCAGGCCACTAAAGATATAGGTATGGGTAAGGTGGCCCACGGCCTTGTTGGGCCTAATCAGGGGGGGGGGAGGGCTTTCTGGAAGGGACCCATATGCTGGGTGGAGTAGTCAGCTTGTCTCCTTTGGTGGGGTAGTGGGTAATAGGGATAGCGAGGAGGAGGGGTGTCCCACAGTAGGAGCTGTAGTTGGTGGCCCCTTTGTAAAACAGGTTAGTGGGTCGGGTGATTGCCAGGCTGTGCCCATCAGTTTTAGTCAGTCAGGTAGGGGGGAATCCAGTGGGTTTTGTGCTCCTCACGGGCTTGTGGATTTGGAATATGGGTCTGGGGAGGAATATGAGGAGTTGGAGCTTGGCCCTGGGGAAGTTGATTTATTTTTGGATTCCTCAGAGGAAGATTTTGTTCCTCCATCTCCTGGGGCTTTCAGTGATGTTTTGGGGGGTCAGCTGAGGTTCCCTCTGTTGGGCAGGGGGTTGGTTTTGCCCGCCATTCTCCTGTGGGTTTAGTTGCTTCCAGGGCCAAGGAGGTGGTTGGGTCAGGTGTCTCACATGTTAGTTTTTCTATTTCAGAGTCTAGCACCTCTGGACAACGGCCAGGGCCTCAGCCTGGTCCATCTACAAGGGCAGATGTATCAGACGGCCAGGAAGTGGACTTCTCTGGCTTGCACGGCTCCTGGACGGAGTCTATTCATCTGGAGCCTGATGATAGTACACAACAGGAGTTGCAGCCTGTTGGCAGTAGACAGGTGAGGAGTGGGGTTCAGGGCGGGGTGTCAATGGTGGTCAGTGAGCGGAGTGGGGCCAGGGTGTATACGGCGGCCACTCAGGGTGGGAGGGGGGTCAGGGGTCGGCTGAATAGGCTTTTAGGATATGGACCTGTCCCTAGAGAGGGGTCTAGATGTCGGCCTGTGGTGGAGGTTGCTTGGCCTGGGGGTGAGGGAGCTCCCAAGAGGGGTAGGGGAGCAAGTACGGCTAGGGGTACCAGCCGGCAGAGAGGGGGATGGGGTAGTAGAGTTTTTCCTCCCCTGGTGTTAGGTTCACAATCTACTGTTTTTCAGGAGCAAACACGGCAGCTGGAATGGCAGGGACGGCCGGCTGCCACTTCTACGGGAGGTCGGCGAGAAGCTACGGAGCAACGCACCGGCGGGCTCCAGCCAACTCTCAACAGTCCTGCGGACAGGCCGGATGCAGAGAGTACTTCAGCAGGTGAGACAAGGTTGTTGAATGTGAGGGGGAGTGACTTGTTGAGTGGTGGCAGGAGTATGGAAGGTGACTCGATGGCAGGGAGAGTAGTGGCGGGTTTGAAGGATTTGTTAGCACAACTGGAAGGAGGTGGTGCTGAGCGGGGGGCTGCTGTGGAGAGAGCGTGGGTCGCTGTTGACAGCGGGGCGAGCGTGCCGGTCTTGGGGAGGGGTGAGGGCCGCATTGTGGCGGACCCTGTTAAGGATGATAGCGTCCCGGTTGTGGCGCAGATCCCTGGGCCTTCAGTGGGGGCTCCTGGTGCAGGTTCTAAACAGAGTGAAGGGGCTGAGTTGAGAGTGGCTGATACAGCAATGTCTCGGTCGTGTCTCTGCTCCATTGGGCCTTTAGGAATGCATTTGACCTCCGAAGTGAGGGAAAAGATTTGTAAGAGGGAGTTTATTGAATTGTTCTCACTCCTTCCGCTGGAACAGTCTTTTGAGATCCCCGAGGACTCAAAGAAAGACGTGGCCAAGAAGGAGGAGGAGAGAAAAAAGCGTTATCGGAAGTTGCCGAAAACATTTTCTAACTGGTTTCAGGCATTTTTGATATATGCTAGTGTGTTTAGTGCTAAGTTCCCTGATCAGGGTTCGGCGCTTTTTTGTTACCTTGATGAGGTGTCTTCTGCTCAGCGGACGTATGGGGGAATGGCCTGGTGGTCATACGATGAACAGTTCAGGCAGCGTTTGTCAGTTAAGCCAGATATGCGATGGGACAACCGTGACATGGGGTTTTGGCTCAAGATCATGACGCCTCTAAGAGCTTCCCAGTCCTTTCGATCAGGAGCCGGTGGCTCCTCCCTCGGTGGATCCCCTGTCACGGTCAGAAAAGGCTGTTTTGCCTATAATGAGAAGTTTTGCAAGTGGGGAGCTGCGTGCAAGTTTAAGCACGAGTGTTCGGGGTGTGGGGGAGCACATCCCTACGCTAAGTGTTTCCGTAAAAGTAAACCAAGCGGGGTTGGGGAGGCGCCTGAAAAAGGGGGCGACACCGGTGAGACTCGACGCGATGGAGCCTTGGCTCGTACGGTACGCTAGGCGTCGGGGTTGTTTTGATAAGGCGGCCCTATTATTTCACGGTTTTCAGTTTGGCTTTGTGATTCCGTCTCAAGGTGGTTGTCGGGTTTTTAGGGGGAATTTGAAGTCGGCTCGGGTGTGGCCAGGGGTAGTCCTTGACAAACTGATGAAAGAGGTTGAGTTGGGTAGAATGGCGGGCCCTTTTGATCGCCCTCCCATTGATGATTTGCGGTTATCACCTCTTGGGGTGGTTCCAAAAAAGGAGCCTGGTAAATTCAGGCTCATACATCATTTATCATTTCCTAAAGGGGGTTCTGTTAATGATGGCATTCCTCAGGAATTGTCGTCTGTTAAGTACGCATCTTTTGACCAGGCGGTCAACTTGGTGAGAGTGGCTGGTACTGGGTTTTCTTGGCGAAAGTCGATATTGAGGCTGCATTCAGATTGCTACCTGTACACCCAACGTCACATCATCTGTTGGGTTGTTGCGTGGATTGTTCTTACTACGTGGACTTGTGTTTGCCCATGGGGTGTTCCATCTCATGTTCGTTTTTCGAACAGTTTAGTACTTTTCTTGAGTGGGTGGTTGTTGAGCGGTCGGGCCTTTCGTCATTGGTGTATTACCTTGACGATTTTCTGTTTGTGGGCCCGGCTGGTAAGGGGGATTGTACACTCTTGAGGGATATCTGTTATCAGGTGACGTCTGAGTTTGGTGTGCCCATTGCGGTGGAGAAATCGGAGGGACCGGTTACATCCCTTGAATTTTTAGGCATTACCATTGATTCAGTGAATATGGAATGCAGATTGCCTAGGGATAAAGTTACGGATTTGTTGGAGATTATTGACCGTTTGTTGTTGTTGAAGAAAGTCACTCTTCGGGAGGTTCAATCCCTGGTGGGCAAGCTGAATTTCGCGTGCAGAATTATGCCGATGGGGAGGGTTTTCTGCAGGATTTCTGCTTGTTTGGTGAAGCCACATCATTTTGTACGGCTTTCCAAGGAGCTAAAGGATGATTTGAGGGTTTGGAGACAATTTTTGTTGGGTTTTAATGGCTCAGCGTTGATTCAGGCGGTGCGGATCTCTAATGAGGAGTTGGGTCTGGTGACGGATTCGGCGGGCAGTTGCGGTTTTGGGGCCTATTTCATGGGCAGATGGTGTGCAGCCCAGTGGCCTGAGGAATGGTTTTCATTGGGTTTGGTGAAGAACTTGGTGTTTCTGGAGTTGTTCCCTATTGTGGTGGCACCGTTTGTCTGGGAGGGAGATTTGAGGAATCAGGCAGTTGTATTTTCTTCAGATAATATGGGGGTTGTGTACGCGTTAAATACGTTGACGGCTACATCATTGCCTGTGTTGAGATTGTTGCGTTTGCTTGTCCTGAAATGTTTGCGAATGAATGTTTGCATTAAGGCCAAGCATATTCCTGGAGTGTGTAATTCTTTAGCCGACTCCCTCTCTCGCTTTCAGTGGCAGCGGTTCAGGGAATTGGCTCCCCATGCGGAAGAGGAAGGTTGCCCATGTCAGAGTTTCTTGTGGTGGCTTGGCGTGGAGGACTGGCTGGACTGGTAAGAAACTCATTAGCACCAGGTACCTGGGCGGCTTATTCTAGAGTGTGTTGGGAGTGGAAGTGTAGATTGCGGTCCCTAGGCCTTAATGAAGGGGTAATTGACAGTACAGGTGTATTGGTGGAATGGATGTGGGAGTGGGGTGTTTCTCACTTGTCTCCTTCTGCGATGGATAGACGTTTAGCGGCATTAGCTTTCAGTTTTAAACTATTGGGCTTGCGGGATGTTACCAAAGGTTTTTGTGTTCGGCAGGTGCTGAAAGGGTTGAAGAAGGGTTTGGGTGGGCCCTCTCCGGACCGAAGGCGTCCTATTACCTTCTCGCTATTGCAGGAGGTGTTTAAGGTTTTATCTTTGGTGTGTTTGTCTGATTTTGAAGTATGCCTGTTTAGGGTGGCGTTTGTTTTAGCTTTCTTTGGAGCCTTTCGGATTTCGGAGTTGGTTAGTTAAACTTTGATGTCTATGGGGGGTTTGGCCTTTTCGGATGTGGCCTTCTTTGACTCCAAGGTGGAGATATTCTTGAGAAGGAGTAAGACAGATCAGTTAGGGAAAGGTAGGATGGTGGTTCTTTTTCCCAATGGTTTGGAAGTATGTCCTTGGCGTTGCTTGAGGAAGTATTTACGGGTTCGTCCGGTTATGGGGGGTTCGCTGTTGGTTCATGTTGATGGTAGGCCGTTGTCACAATTCCAATTTAGGGCGGTTTTTAAAAAATCCCTATGCCGGGTGGGTTTTAACAGCGATGATTTTGGGTCACATTCCTTCCGCATAGGGGCGGCGACTGAGGCTTCAGTGAGGGGTTTATCAGATTCCGTGGTTAAAAGGTATTGGCCGGTGGGGATCCGGTCGGTATCGTTTGTATGTTCGCCCTGAGTTGGGTGTTTAGGCTGGTGCTGTTATTCTCTTTTTGTGTTTTTTTAGGTGTCGACCATTTGTGGCTTGTCGGCCACTCTTTCATTTATTGGGCTCGAAGGGCGGCTACACAGAGTTGACGGATTGCAGTTGGGTATCCCGAGGTCGAGCTGTGAAGTGAAATGGTTTGGGGTCAGGGGACTCCGTTGGGACAGGTTGTTGCCTTTGGTGGTGGACTATTGCCGGCGTTTTCAGCCTCCAACAGTGTTGTTGATCCACGCTGGGGGCAATGATCTTGGTTTTATGCCTCAGAGGGAATTAGTGAGAAGCATGAAGAGAGACATAGGGAGGCTTGTGGACTTCTTCCCTAAGATGAAGATTGTTTGGTCGGATATTTTGCCCAGGATGGTTTGGAGGGCTGCATGGGATCCGGTGCGCCTTGATAAAAGCAGGCGCAAGGTTAATAAGTTGATGGGGTCGTTTGTCAGGAGGCTTGGGGGTTCAGTGGTTCATCATCCAGACTTAGCTGAGGTTGGTCAGGGCGAATTTTATATGACAGATGGAGTGCACCTTAACGATTTTGGCTTGCAGTTGTTCATACTTGATTTTAAGGAGGACCTTTGGTGGGGTTGGCGGGACTGGGCTGAGGTGTCAGGCCAGTCTGTGGCGGGGGTGCTAGCCCTTACACTTGAAGTAAATTATGGCCAAATTGTTCGTGTGGTATTTACATCCCCTTGGGGGAGAATTTAAGATGGGGTCTCTAAGGGCAAGGGGTTCCTTAGAGAATTATGTTGATAACGGGCTCAATCAATTTGCACGGTTGAGTCCAGTGGATGGAGTGACGGCCAGATTTTATATTTAGGTCTAGCACCGCTGTTATATGTAATGTGTTTTTTGCAATTATTTGCACTGTTATTTATTGAGTTATTAAAGTTTATAAAGTTATTTATTAATAAAGGAGCTGCGGCCAATTTATACCAAAGCTAAGTCTGATGTCTTTATTGTGGGGGGGTTTAGTTTTGTTAAGGAAATGTGATTAAGATATTTTGTGTTAAGGGCCGAAAATTAGTGACATAAAAGGTCATGACGTAGTTCTGTCTAATTGCACAGATAATACAAATATAAAGCTATTTATTAATATTATAATATGAAAATGACGTAGTTCTGTCTAATTGCACAGCTAATACAAATATAAAGCTATTAATATTATAGTATGAAAATGACGTAGTTCTGTCTAATTGCACAGATAATACAAATATAAAGCTATTTATTAATATTATAGTATGAAAATAACGTAGTTCTGTCTAATTGCACAGATAATACAAATATAAAGCTATTTATTAATATTATAGTATGAAAATGAGGTCGTTCTGCCTAATTGCACAGATATTAATAAATAGCTTTATATTTGTATTATTATAATATGAAAATAACGTAGTTCTGTCTAATTGCACAGATATTAATAAATAGCTTTATATTTGTATTATTATAATATGAAAATAACGTATGTTACGGTACCAACAGTGTACCAAGGGTTAATACCAGATGAACAATGTCCTGCATACAGAATCAGCACTTCACAACCTTGATCAGTTTCCCTGCAAACATGAGACCAAGCTCCACATTTCAGGTTTAAAACAGGATAACAACTTTATTTGAAGGCAGCACACAGATTTATACAGGTTTTTGACCCCCCCCTCAGATGGGGGTTGAAAGAATGTTGTACATTAGATAAAAGGGAGAAGCGCCCTTGACATGATACAATAGGATTATATTATTTAAACACTTCAACCACAGGACACTCTTGACTCTCCTTATCACTTAGGCGTTTCTCTCTGGGGGTGATCAAACAATAGAATGCTAAGCATTAATTAGATTGTAGCTGGAGCCAGCCACTTGTGGTTAGAAAATAAAGTTAACACTTTCAGTCCTGACCGAAGGGTCTGTCACATAGCTCCCCCCTTGTGGAACACTCCGGCAGACCCGGCTTGACCCTTTGGCGGGTCAACTTGGGGATGACCGGACTGGGTGGTGGTAGGCATATCAGTTTGCCGGGACAATCCATTGGCATTCCCGTTTAGCTTACCGGGCCGGTAGCTGATGGTGAAGTTATAGGGCTGGAGGGCTAAACTCCACCTCAGCAATCTACCATTGTCTCCTGAGACCCGGTTGAGCCAGACTAAGGGATTGTGGTCCGTTATGAGGGAAAATTCCTGTCCATATAGATAAGGGTTCAACTTTTTCAGTGCCCAGACCAGGGCTAAACATTCTTTCTCCACTGCTGCATAGCTTACTTCCCGAGGTAATAACTTTCTGCTTAGGTATGCGACAGGATGCTCTCCTCCATCCTCCCCGACTTGACTCAGTACAGCCCCCAGTCCATACATGGAAGCATCTGTATGAATGAGAAAACGTTTGTTGGGAACTGGGGCAGCCAAGACAGGGGCATTCACAAGGGCCTGCTTCAGTGCCTGAAACGCGGCTTCACAAGCTGGAGACCACAGGACCTGTTTGGGGAGGTTCTTTTTAGTCAGGTCAGTCAGGGGCTTGGCGATAGTACTGTAGTCGGGGACAAAACGTCGGTAATACCCGGCCGTCCCCAGGAAGGCTAGTACTTGGGTCTTAGTGATAGGTGTGGGCCAGTTAGCCACAGCCTCTACCTTGGCTGGCTCCGGTCTCTGGCTCCCACACCCCACTCGGTGCCCCAAGTACTGTACTTCAGCCATACCTAGATGGCACTTGTCCGGTTTCAAGGTCAGGCCAGCGGCCCGAATCTTGTCCAGTACCAGCCCTACATGGGTAAGGTGTTCTTCCCAGGACCCACTGTAAACCGCAATGTCGTCCAGGTATGCACAAGCAAATTCCTGGAAGCCATCAAGGAGTCTATCCACCATACGCTGGAAGGTAGCCGGAGCATTCTTCATCCCAAAGGGCATGACCTTAAACTGGTACAGGCCGAATGGGGTGACGAAGGCCGACTTGGGGATAGCATCCTCGGCCAGGGGAATCTGCCAATAGCCTTTACACAGGTCTATGGTTGTCAGATAGCGCCCCCTAGCAATACGGTCTAGTAATTAGTCTACCCGGGGCATCGGGTAGGCGTCAGTGGTGGTCCTCTCGTTGAGCCGCCTGTAGTCCACACAGAACCGGGTGGTTCCATCCTTCTTAGGTACCAGGACTACAGGGGAAGCCCAAGGACTATCGGAGGGCTCGATCACTCCCAGCCGGGCCATCTCCTGTATCTCCTTCCGCATTCCTTCTCGGACTGCTTCGGGTATACGGTAGGGAGGCTGTCGCAGGGGATTCTGTCCGGGAGTCTCTACTTTATGTACAGCTAGGGTAGTGTAGCCGGGCTCTTGGGAGAACGTCGCCTGCTTCTCCCACAGGAGCTGTCTTGCCTGTACCCTCTCGGTAGGGTTCAACCGGTCCCCTAGCTGCACAAGACTAGTGAGGTCAGTCTGGGGGTCCTTCTCTAATAAGTCGGGTAGGGGTAAGTTCTCTGGGTCATCTGCAGCAGGGGCACATACTGCGGCTACGTCCTCTGGCCTCTCCTGATACTCCTTCAGCATGTTCACATGAAAGGATCGCTGGATCCTCTCATCTGCACAGCTGGCTATAACATAGGTAGTATCACACACCCGGGATAACACTTTATACGGGCCCTGCCAAGATGCTTGCATCTTGTTGGCCTTCACAGGCTTGAGCACCAAAACCTTCTGTCCAACCTGGAAGACCCGCTGCCGGGCACCTTGATCGTACCACCCCTTCTGTCTTTCCTGGGCCACCTGGAGATTCCCTCTTACCATCAGAGACAGTTTCTCCATGCGGTCCCGGAGTTCCAGAACATATGGCACGATGGGGGTTCCCTCCTGCTCTCTCTCTCCCTCCCAGTGTCCTCTAATGAGGTCCAGAGGGCCGCGGACTCTTCTCCCATAGAGTAACTCAAAGGGAGAGAACCCAGTGGACTCCTGGGGCACCTCCCTGTACGCAAATAGCAGATGAGGCAGGAATCGTTCCCAGTCTCTGCAAGTGTCCGTGAAGGTCCTCAGCATCTGCTTGAGGGTGCCATTAAAGCGCTCGCAGAGACCGTTAGTCTGGGGGTGATAAGGCGAACTGAGCAACGGTTTAATGCCGCACACCTTCCACAGCTGCTGGGTGAGCACCGCGGTAAACTGGGTCCCCTGATCAGAGAGAATCTCCTTAGGGAACCCGACCCTAGTAAAAACCTTAACTAGGGCATCAGCGACTGTCTCTGCCTCTATATTCGACAGTGCTACTGCCTCTGGGTAACGAGTGGCATAGTCCACCACAGTGAGAATATACTTCTTACCTGATGGACTAGCCCTGGCAAGGGGACCCACAATGTCAACGGCTATGCGGGAAAAGGGTTCCCCAATGACAGGCATAGACATAAGCCTAGCTTTGGGGTGGTCCCCCCGCTTACCCACCCGTTGACAGGTGTCACAAGTACTACAATATACCCGCACATCTCGGTTAAAATTGGGCCAGAAGAAATTCTGGGTGATCCTATGAGCGGTGCGGCGGGACCCTAGATGTCCAGCTAACGGTACATCGTGCCCAATCCGCAGAATCTCTTGCCGGTATTTTGCAGGCACTACCAGCTGCCGATTTGGCGGAAGGGCAGTACTTTTCTGGGCAGGTTTGGGGATTCTATATAGCCTATCCCCCATCCACTCATAACGTTCCCCATCTACTCCCTCTTCTCCAGTGTCTGCCCTAGCCCTGTACTTCTGAAGGGTCGGATCCTCCCGGGTTTCCCTCCCGTACGTCTCTGGGGTATCCCAACTCAAGGGGGTCTGGTCTAGGGTATAAGTCGGGGAAGAGAGTCTTACCTGGGTCTCAGCAGCAGGTGGGTCGGTCTCGGTGGCACGGGTAGTCACCGGGTTAACATCAACGGGACCCATGGGAGCGTAGGCCGAAACAAGGGGGGCCAAGTCATTTCCAAGGAGAACATCAGCTGGTAAATCCCTCATGACCCCCACATTCACATGTCTAGCGCCCACTCCCCAATCCAAATGTACCCGGGCAACAGGTAGGCGGAACACAGTGCCCCCTGCCACCCTCACAGCCACAGTGTCTCCAGTGTGCTGGTTCTCGGACACCAAGTTCTTTTGGAGCAAGGTCATGGTAGCACCAGTATCCCGTAGACCACTGACCTCCTTCCCATTTACTTTAACCAGTTGCCGGTGCTGTTGCCGGTTATCCCGATGGACAGCTTGTACGGGGTCTGCTTCATGTAGGATGCCCCAACACTCTTGATCCTCTACGCAGTGGGCAGCGGGCTGAGGGTTACGTGGGATTCCGGCGGCGGGTCTCCTCCAGGACTGTGCTTGGTTGGCCGTGTTGAGGGGACACTCCGACCTTTTGTGTCCGATTTGCTTACATCCAAAGCACCGGATAGGCTGGGAGTAATCCCGTGAGGTGAACCGGGCTGTCTGAGGGTAGTTCGTGACTGGAGGCTGTGTGGCATAGCGGTGCACCGGGGGTTGGTAAATGGCAGCTGCTGGGGTGGCCGGGGGGCTGTACTCCACTTTAGCAGGGGGCTTAGTGGTAGCAGTGTCCAGTTTGCGGGCATCCGTATACTCATCTGCCAAGCGAGCAGCTTCATGCAGGGTGGAGGGTTTACGGTCCCGAACCCACTCCCTAACTCCTGCTGATAACTTGTCAAAGCAATGTTCCAACAGGAATAGCTGCAGCACCTCTTCCCCAGACACGGCTTGGCACCCCGCCATCCAGTGCGAAGCTGTGCGGTGCACCTTACATGCCCACTCAACGTAGGAATCGCCAGCCAATTTAACAGTGTCTCTGAACCGCCTCCGGTATGCCTCCGGTGTAACCGCATACCTGGAGAGCAGAGCCTCTTTCACAGTATTATAATCCCCAACTTCCTCATCTGGAATGGCCCGAAAAGCCTCACTGGCCCGGCCGGATAATTTTCCGGATAATATCGTGACCCAGTCCTCTGCGGGTACCTGGTGTAGTGCACATTGTCTCTCAAAATCCGCAAGGTACCCATCAATCTCTCCTTCTGTTTCCAGAAAGTTTTTAAAAGCGGTAAAATGCACTTTTCTCTTTTCCACTGGGGTTGCGGTGACTTGGACTGCTGCAGCGCCGCTTTGGCGAAGTAGGTTGGCCTCCACAGCTGCTATGACCCGGTCGATAATTTCCGCAGATGGGTTGGGGCCATAGTGTGCCAGTCTTATTTTGACCGCCCGGTCAAAGCTTGCTTCTTCGGGGGTTCTGTCTGACATGCTGGGCTCATTGGTTCCTTCGTGCCCTGATACTCCGTCCATCTCGGACAGTCTTGCAATAATCTCCCTCTTCCTGAGGTTACTGGTTTGTTGGCCCCGTTGCTCTAGCAGGTCTTTTAGGGTAGCTCTTTTTAGCCTTTCATACGGTGTTCCCATTCGGTCTGGATCCGTAGTTGCTCCTTTGGGCGATAAGGATTCTCCCGTCGCTTGCCACCAATGTTACGGTACCAACAGTGTACCAAGGGTTAATACCAGATGAACAATGTCCTGCATACAGAATCAGCACTTCACAACCTTGATCAGTTTCCCTGCAAACATGAGACCAAGCTCCACATTTCAGGTTTAAAACAGGATAACAACTTTATTTGAAGGCAGCACACAGATTTATACAGGTTTTTGACCCCCCCTCAGATGGGGGTTGAAAGAATGTTGTACATTAGATAAAAGGGAGAAGCGCCCTTGACATGATACAATAGGATTATATTACTTAAACACTTCAACCACAGGACACTCTTGACTCTCCTTATCACTTAGGCGTTTCTCTCTGGGGGTGATCAAACAATAGAATGCTAAGCATTAATTAGATTGTAGCTGGAGCCAGCCACTTGTGGTTAGAAAATAAAGTTAACACTTTCAGTCCTGACCGAAGGGTCTGTCACAACGTAGTTCTGTCTAATTGCACAGATAATACAAATATAAAGCTATTTATTAATATTACAGTACGAAAATGAGGTCGTTCTGTCTAATTGCACAGATAATACAAATATAAAGCTATTTATTAATATTATAATATGAAAATAACGTAGTTCTGTCTAATTGCACAGATAATACAAATATAAAGCTATTAATATTAAGGTATGAAAATTAAGTAGTTATGTGTAATTGCACAGATAATTAACGTTAATAAATAGATTTTTATATTTGTATTATCTGTGCAATTAGACAAAACTACCTAATTTTCGTAAATTTATGATTGATAGGTGGCGCATAAACTGCTGTTCCCAGGATAACACTTTAAAATATATAAATAAAAAATAAAAGTAAAAAATTAAAAGTAAAATTTCAGGTGAAAATTTCAAGGAAAGTTCCAATACGTAATCCAAATAGGTGTATTCTTATGACTTTTATATATACACTAATTCAATGATGCTAGATACTTTAAATAACACACATTATATTATATATATATATATATATATATATATATATATATATATATATATATATATATATATATATATATATATATATACACACATATATACATATATATACACACACACACATACATATATATATATACACACATATATATATATATATATATATATATATACATACACATACATACATATACACATATATATATATATATATATATATATATATATACACACATACATATACATATATATATATATATATATATATATATATATATATATATATATATATATATATATATATATATATATATATATATATATACACACATACATTATATATATATATATATATATATATATATATATATTCGATGTTTAATGCAGTACTTTTGGATTAAATACCCCTGGTATTAATCAATTAAAAATAAATATAAAAATTAAAATAGGCGTTTTATTTACACAATCAAATACGATGCAGATAATAGTACGAAGCAGACAAAAGTTAAAAATAGACACCGGTGTCTTACTGTTACTAAATATCTTAACAACCAATAAACTTATACTTTAAACAATGTATCGCTTTCTAAACAATGACTAAATTCTGGATAATCAGGCTAATGTTTGAAATAACCGCCTGCTGTAGTCCGATCTTATGGGCTGGTGGCCATATCTGATACCAGTCTTATTGCACGTTTAGTTAGATAATGATTTTTGTATCTGGTGTGTGCTTTGCTTGCATAGAGTCGGTTTCTTTTCCCTAGTTAACTTTTTGTTTTCTGCATTTTGGCTCCACCTGTCTGCAGCAAATTGGCAATTACTTCTCTGCCTATATAAGCCCAGCTCTTCCAGCAGTGATTGCCTCTTTATTGTGTTACTACTCAGGGGGAGCTGTGCATTACTACTCAGGGGGAGCTGTGCATTACTAGTTATTGTGTTACTACTCAGGGGGAGCTGTGCATTACTAGTTATTGTGTTACTACTCAGGGGGAGCTGTGCATTACTAGTTATTGTGTTACTACTCAGGGGGAGCTGTGCATTACTACTCATTGTGTTACTACTCAGGGGGAGCTGTGCATTACTACTCAGGGGGAGCTGTGCATTACTACTCAGGGGGAGCTGTGCATTACTAGTTATTGTGTTACTACTCAGGGGGAGCTGTGCATTACTAGTTATTGTGTTACTACTCAGGGGGAGCTGTGCATTACTAGTTATTGTGTTACTACTCAGGGGGAGCTGTGCATTACTAGTTATTGTGTTACTACTCAGGGGGAGCTGTGCATTACTAGTTATTGTGTTACTACTCAGGGGGAGCTGTGCATTACTAGTTATTGTGTTACTACTGCGGGGGGAGCTGTGCATTACTAGTTATTGTGTTACTACTGCGGGGGGAGCTGTGCATTACTAGTTATTGTGTTACTACTGCGGGGGGAGCTGTGCATTACTAGTTATTGTGTTACTACTGCGGGGGGAGCTGTGCATTACTAGTTATTGTGTTACTACTGCGGGGGGAGCTGTGCATTACTAGTTATTGTGTTACTACTGCGGGGGGAGCTGTGCATTACTAGTTATTGTGTTACTACTGCGGGGGGAGCTGTGCATTACTAGTTATTGTGTTACTACTGCGGGGGGAGCTGTGCATTACTAGTTATTGTGTTACTACTGCGGGGGGGGGGGTGCATTACTAGTTGTGTTATTACTCGGGGGGGGGGGTGCATTACTAGTTGGACTGCTCTGTTACAGATTTGGATTCTGCTTTTTCTCTGCCCCTTGCTACTTCATTGGATTTGCTGTTTACTTTAATCTCTGAACTGTGCTTTAACCCCTTGTGCCTCGCTGGATATTTTGCCTTTCTGTTGCTGCCTGGATTGTCTGACTAAGCTCAAGTCTGACCCCTAGTGACCGTTTCCTTTACTTCACCGGACTATAAACTTTACCAGCACAAGATTTCCTTGCTCGGTATCTGCAGATTTATCTAGTACTATACACAGGTAGTATTTACTACTGAAGTGACTACAGATGACCTCTCCCCCTATAGTGTGTTATGTGTGTACTATACACAGGTAGTATTTACTACTGAAGTGACTACATATGACCCCTATAGTGTGCTATATGCGTACTATACACAGGTAGTATTTACTACTGAAGTGACTACATATGACCTCTCCCTATAGTGTGTTATGTGTGTACTATACACAGGTATTATTTACTACTGAAGTGACTACAGGTGACCTCCCCCTATAGTGGGTTATGTGTGTACTACACACAGGTAGTATTTGCTACTGAAGTGACTACATATGACCCCTATAGTGTGTTAGGTGTGTACTACACACAGGTAGTATTTACTACTGAAGTGACTACAGGTGACTCCTTTCCCTATAGTGTGTTATGTGTGTACTATACACAGGTAGTATTTGCTACTGAAGTGACTACATATGACCTCCCCCTATAGTGTGTTATGTGTGTACTATACACAGGGAGTATTTGCTACTGAAGTGACTACATATGACCCCTATAGTGTGTTATATGTGTACTATACACAGGTAGTATTTACTAATGAAGTGACTACAGGTGATCTCCCCCCCTATAGTGTGTTGTGTACTATACACAGGTAGTATTTACTACTGAAGTGACTACAGGTGATCTCCCCCCCTATAGTGTGTTGTGTACTATACACAGGTAGTATTTACTACTGAAGTGACTACATATGACCTCTCCCCCTATAGTGTGTTATGTGTGTACTATACACAGGTAGTATTTACTACTGAAGTGACTACATATGACCTCTCCCCCTATAGTGTGTTATGTGTGTACTATACACAGGTAGTATTTACTACTGAAGTGACTACAGATGACCTCTCCCTATAGTGTGTACTATACACAGGTAGTATTTACTACTGAAGTGACTACAGATAACCTCTCCCCCTATAGTGTGCTATGTGTGTACTATACACAGGTAGTATTTACTCCTGAAGTGACTACATATGACCTCTCCCCCTATAGTGTGTTCTGTGTACTATACACAGGTAGAATTTACTACTGAAGTGACTACATATGACCTCTCCCCCTATAGTGTGTTGTGTGTACTATACACAGGTAGTATTTTCTACTGAAGTGACTACATATGACCTCTATAGTGGCTTATGTGTGTACTATACACAGGTAGTATTTACTACTGAAGTGACTACATATGACCTCTCCCCCTATAGTGGCTTATGTGTGTACTATACACAGGTAGTATTTTCTACTGAAGTGACTACATATGACCTCTATAGTGGCTTATGTGTGTACTATACACAGGTAGAATTTACTACTGAAGTGACTACATATGACCTCTCCCCCTATAGTGTGTTGTGTGTACTATACACAGGTAGTATTTTCTACTGAAGTGACTACATATGACCTCTATAGTGGCTTATGTGTGTACTATACACAGGTAGTATTTACTACTGAAGTGACTACTGGTGACCTCTCCCTATAGTGTGTTATGTGTGTACTATACACAGGTAGTATTTTCTACTGAAGTGACTACATATGACCTCCCCCTATAGTGTGTTATGTGTGTACTATACACAGGTAGTATTTACTACTGAAGTGACTACATATGACCTCTCCCTATAGTGTGTTATGTGTGTACTATACACAGGTAGTATTTACTACTGAAGTGACTACACATGACCTCTCCCCCTATAGTGTGTTATGTGTGTACTATACACAGGTAGTATTTACTACTGAAGTGATTACAGGTGATCTCCCCCCCTATAGTGTGTTGCGTACTATACACAGGTAGTATTTACTACTGAAGTGACTACATATGACCTCTCCCTATAGTGTGTTATGAGTGTACTATACACAGGGAGTATTTTCTACTGAAGTGATTACATATGACCCCTATAGTGTGTTATGTGTGTACTATACACAGGTAGTATTTACTACTGAAGTGACTACAGATGACCTCTCCCCCTATAATGTGTACTATACACAGGAAGTATTTACTACTGAAGTGACTACTGGTGACCTCTCCCTATAATGTGCTATGTGTGTACTATACACAGGTAGTATTTACTACTGAAGTGACTACAGGTGACCTCCCCCTATAGTGTGTTATGTGTGTACTATACACAGGTAGTGTTTACTACTGAAGTGACTACATATGACCTCTCCCCCTATAGTGTGTTATGTGTGTACTATACACAGGTAGTATTTACTACTGAAGTGACTACAGGTGACCTCTCCCCCCTATAGTGTGTTATGTGTGTACTATACACAGGTAGTATGTACTACTGAAGTGACTACAGGTGACCTCTCCCCCCTATAGTGTGTTATGTGTGTACTATACACAGGTAGTATTTACTACTGAAGTGACTACATATGACCTCTCCCTATAGTGTGTTATGTGTGTACTATACACAGGTATTATTTACTACTGAAGTGACTACATATGACCTCTCCCCCTATAGTGTGTTATGTGTGTACTATACACAGGTAGAATTTACTATTGAAGTGACTACATATGACCTCTACCTATAGTGTGTTATGTGTGTACTATACACAGGTAGTATTTACTACTGAAGTGACTACAGGTAACCTCCCCCTATAGTGTGTACTATAAACAGGTAGTATTTACTACTGAAGTGACTACATGTGACCTCTCGCCCTATAGTGTGTTATGTGTGTACTATGCACAGGTAGTATTTACTACTGAAGTGACTACATATGACCTCTCCCTATAGTGTGTTATGTGTGTACTATACACAGGGAGTATTTACTCCTGAAGTGACTACATATGACCTCTCCCTATAGTGTGTTATGTGTGTACTATGCACAGGTAGTATTTACTACTGAAGTGACTACATATAACCTCTCCCCCTATAGTGTGCTATGTGTGTACTATACACAGGTAGTATTTACTCCTGAAGTGACTACATATGACCTCTCCCTATAGTGTGTTATGTGTGTACTATACACAGGGAGTATTTACTACTAAAGTGACTACACATGACCTCTCCCCCTATAGTGTGTTATGTGTGTACTATACACAGGTAGCATTTACTACTGAAGTGACTACATATGACCTCTCCCTATAGTGCGCTATGTGTGTACTATACACAGGTAGTATTTACTACTGAAGTGACTACATATGACCTCTCCCCCTATAGTGGGTTATGTGTGTACTATACACAGGTAGCATTTACTACTGAAGTGACTACAGATGACCTCTCCCTATAGTGTGTTATGTGTGTACTATACACAGGTAGTATTTACTACTGAAGTGACTACATATGACCTCTCCCTATAGTGTGTTATGTGTGTACTATACACAGGTAGTATTTACTACTGAAGTGACTACATATGACCTCCCCCTATAGTGTGTTATGTGTGTACTATACACAGGTAGTATTTACTACTGAAGTGACTACAGGTAACCTCCCCCTACAGTGTGTTATGTGTGTACTATACACAGGTAGTATTTACTACTGAAGTGACTACATATGACCTCTCCCCCTATAGTGTGTTATGTGTGTACTATACACAGGTAGTATTTACTACTGAAGTGACTACATATGACCTCTCCCCCTATAGTGTGTGATGTGTGTACTATACACAGGTAGTATTTACTACTGAAGTGACTACAGATGACCTCCCCCTATAGTGTGTTATGTGTGTACTATACACAGGTAGTATTTACTACTGAAGTGACTACATATGACCTCTCCCTATAGTGTGCTATGTGTGTACTATACACAGGTAGTATTTACTACTGAAGTGACTACAGGTGACCTCCCCCTATAGTGTGTTATGTGTGTACTATACACAGGTAGTATTTACTACTGAAGTGACTACATATGACCTCCCCCTATAGTGTGTTATGTGTGTACTATACACAGGTAGTATTTACTACTGAAGTGACTACAGGTGATCTCCCCCTATAGTGTTTTATGAGTGTACTATACACAGGGAGTATTTACTACTGAAGTGACTACATATGACCTCTCCCCCTATAGTGTGTTATGTGTGTACTATACACAGGTAGTATTTACTACTGAAGTGACTACATATGACCCCTATAGTGTGTTATGTGTGTACTATACACAGGTAGTATTTACTACTGAAGTGACTACAGATGACCTCTCCCCTATAGTGTGTTATGTGTGTACTATACACAGGTAGTATTTACTACTGAAGTGACTACATATGACCTCTCCCCCTATAGTGTGTTATGTGTGTACTATACACAGGTAGTATTTACTACTGAAGTGACTACATATGACCTCTCCCTATAGTGTGTTATGTGTGTACTATACACAGGTAGTATTTACTACTGAAGTGACTACATATGACCCCTATAGTGTGTTATGTGTGTACTATACACAGGTAGTATTTACTACTGAAGTGACTACAGATGACCCCTATAGTGTGTTATGTGTGTACTATACACAGGTAGTATTTACTACTGAAGTGACTACATATGACCCCTATAGTGTGTTATGTGTGTACTATACACAGGTAGTATTTACTACTGAAGTGACTACATATGACCTCTCCCCTATAGTGTGTTATGTGTGTACTATACACAGGTAGTATTTACTACTGAAGTGACTACATATGACCTCTCCCCCTATAGTGTGTTATGTGTGTACTATACACAGGTAGTATTTACTACTGAAGTGACTACAGATGACCTCTCCCCCTATAGTGTGTTATGTGTGTACTATACACAGGTAGTATTTACTACTGAAGTGACTACATATGACCTCTCCCCCTATAGTGTGTTATGTGTGTACTATACACAGGTAGTATTTACTACTGAAGTGACTACAGGTGACCTCTCCCCTATAGTGTGTTATGTGTGTACTATACACAGGTAGTATTTACTACTGAAGTGACTACATATGACCTCTCCCCTATAGTGTGTTATGTGTGTACTATACACAGGTAGTATTTACTACTGAAGTGACTACATATGACCTCTCCCTATAGTGTGTTATGTGTGTACTATACACAGGTAGTATTTACTACTGAAGTGACTACAGATGACCTCTCCCCCTATAGTGTGTTATGTGTGTACTATACACAGGTAGTATTTACTACTGAAGTGACTACATATGACCTCTCCCCCTATAGTGTGTTATGTGTGTACTATACACAGGTAGTATTTACTACTGAAGTGACTACAGATGACCTCTCCCCCTATAGTGTGTTATGTGTGTACTATACACAGGTAGTATTTACTACTGAAGTGACTACATATGACCCCTATAGTGTGTTATGTGTGTACTATACACAGGTAGTATTTACTACTGAAGTGACTACTGGTGACCTCTCCCCCATAGTGTGTTATGTGTGTACTATACACAGGTAGTATTTACTACTGAAGTGACTACATATGACCTCTCCCCCTATAGTGTGTTATGTGTGTACTATACACAGGTAGTATTTACTACTGAAGTGACTACATATGACCCCTATAGTGTGTTATGTGTGTACTATACACAGGTAGTATTTACTACTGAAGTGACTACATATGACCTCCCCTATAGTGTGTTATGTGTGTACTATACACAGGTAGTATTTACTACTGAAGTGACTACAGGTGACCTCTCCCCCTATAGTGTGTTATGTGTGTACTATACACAGGTAGTATTTACTACTGAAGTGACTACATATGACCTCCCCCTATAGTGTTGTGTACTATACACAGGTAGTATTTACTACTGAAGTGACTACAGATGACCTCCCCCTATAGTGTGTTATGTGTGTACTATACACAGGTAGTATTTACTACTGAAGTGACTACACATGACCTCTCCCCCTATAGTGTGTTATGTGTGTACTATACACAGGTAGCATTTACTACTGAAGTGACTACATATGACCTCTCCCTATAGTGTGCTATGTGTGTACTATACACAGGTAGTATTTACTACTGAAGTGACTACAGGTGACCTCCCCCTATAGTGTGTTATGAGTGTACTATACACAGGGAGTATTTACTACTGAAGTGACTACAGGTGACCTCTCCCCCTATAGTGTGTTATGAGTGTACTATACACAGGTAGTATTTACTACTGAAGTGACTACATATGACCACTCCCCCTATAGTGTGTTATGTGTGTACTATACACAGGTAGTATTTACTACTGAAGTGACTACATATGACCACTCCCCCTATAGTGTGTTATGTGTGTACTATACACAGGTAGTATTTACTACTGAAGTGACTACATATGACCTCTCCCCCTATAGTGTGTTATGTGTGTACTATACACAGGTAGTATTTACTACTGAAGTGACTACATATGACCTCCCCTATAGTGTGTTATGTGTGTACTATACACAGGTAGTATTTACTACTGAAGTGACTACAGGTGACCTCCCCCTATAGTGTGTTATGTGTGTACTATACACAGGTAGTATTTACTACTGAAGTGACTACAGGTGACCTCTCCCCCTATAGTGTGTTATGTGTGTACTATACACAGGTAGTATTTACTACTGAAGTGACTACATATGACCTCTCCCTATAGTGTGTTATGTGTGTACTATACACAGGTAGTATTTACTACTGAAGTGACTACAGGTGACCTCTCCCCTATAGTGTGTTATGTGTGTACTATACACAGGTAGTATTTACTACTGAAGTGACTACATATGACCTCTCCCCCTATAGTGTGTTATGTGTGTACTATACACAGGTAGTATTTACTACTGAAGTGACTACATATGACCCCTATAGTGTGTTATGTGTGTACTATACACAGGTAGTATTTACTACTGAAGTGACTACATATGACCCCTATAGTGTGTTATGTGTGTACTATACACAGGTAGTATTTACTACTGAAGTGACTACATATGATCTCTCCCTATAGTGTGTTATGTGTGTACTATACACAGGTAGTATTTACTACTGAAGTGACTACAGGTGACCTCTCCCCCTATAGTGTGTTATGTGTGTACTATACACAGGTAGTATTTACTACTGAAGTGACTACATATGACCTCTCCCCCTATAGTGTGTTATGTGTGTACTATACACAGGTAGTATTTACTACTGAAGTGACTACATATGACCTCTCCCCTATAGTGTGTTATGTGTGTACTATACACAGGTAGTATTTACTACTGAAGTGACTACAGGTGACCTCTCCCCCTATAGTGTGTTATGTGTGTACTATACACAGGTAGTATTTACTACTGAAGTGACTACATATGACCTCTCCCTATAGTGTGTTATGTGTGTACTATACACAGGTAGTATTTACTACTGAAGTGACTACAGGTGACCTCTCCCCTATAGTGTGTTATGTGTGTACTATACACAGGTAGTATTTACTACTGAAGTGACTACATATGACCTCTCCCTATAGTGTGTTATGTGTGTACTATACACAGGTAGTATTTACTACTGAAGTGACTACATATGACCTCTCCCCCTATAGTGTGTTATGTGTGTACTATACACAGGTAGTATTTACTACTGAAGTGACTACATATGACCTCTCCCTATAGTGTGTTATGTGTGTACTATACACAGGTAGTATTTACTACTGAAGTGACTACATATGACCTCTCCCTATAGTGTGTTATGTGTGTACTATACACAGGTAGTATTTACTACTGAAGTGACTACATATGACCTCTCCCTATAGTGTGTTATGTGTGTACTATACACAGGTAGTATTTACTACTGAAGTGACTACATATGACCTCCCCCTATAGTGTGTTATGTGTGTACTATACACAGGTAGTATTTACTACTGAAGTGACTACATATGACCTCTCCCCTATAGTGTGTTATGTGTGTACTATACACAGGTAGTATTTACTACTGAAGTGACTACATATGACCCCTATAGTGTGTTATGTGTGTACTATACACAGGTAGTATTTACTACTGAAGTGACTACATATGACCTCTCCCCAATAGTGTGTTATGTGTGTACTATACACAGGTAGTATTTACTACTGAAGTGACTACATATGACCTCCCCCTATAGTGTGTTATGTGTGTACTATACACAGGTAGTATTTACTACTGAAGTGACTACAGATGACCTCTCCCTATAGTGTGTTATGTGTGTACTATACACAGGTAGTATTTACTACTGAAGTGACTACATATGACCCCTATAGTGTGTTATGTGTGTACTATACACAGGTAGTATTTACTACTGAAGTGACTACAGGTGACCTCTCCCCTATAGTGTGTTATGTGTGTACTATACACAGGTAGTATTTACTACTGAAGTGACTACAGGTGACTCTCCCCCTATAGTGTGTTATGTGTGTACTATACACAGGTAGTATTTACTACTGAAGTGACTACATATGACCTCTCCCCCTATAGTGTGTTATGTGTGTACTATACACAGGTAGTATTTACTACTGAAGTGACTACAGGTGACCTCTCCCCCTATAGTGTGTTATGTGTGTACTATACACAGGTAGTATTTACTACTGAAGTGACTACAGATGACCTCTCCCCCTATAGTGTGTTATGTGTGTACTATACACAGGTAGTATTTACTACTGAAGTGACTACATATGACCTCTCCCTATAGTGTGTTATGTGTGTACTATACACAGGTAGTATTTACTACTGAAGTGACTACAGGTGATCTCCCCCCTATAGTGTGTTATGTGTGTACTATACACAGGTAGTATTTACTACTGAAGTGACTACAGGTGATCTCCCCCCTATAGTGTGTTATGTGTGTACTATACACAGGTAGTATTTACTACTGAAGTGACTACATATGACCTCTATAGTGTGTTATGTGTGTACTATACACAGGTAGTATTTACTACTGAAGTGACTACATATGACCTCTCCCCTATAGTGTGTTATGTGTGTACTATACACAGGTAGTATTTACTACTGAAGTGACTACAGATGACCTCCCCCTATAGTGTGTTATGTGTGTACTATACACAGGTAGTATTTACTACTGAAGTGACTACATATGACCTCTCCCCTATAGTGTGTTATGTGTGTACTATACACAGGTAGTATTTACTACTGAAGTGACTACAGGTGACCTCTCCCCCTATAGTGTGTTATGTGTGTACTATACACAGGTAGTATTTACTACTGAAGTGACTACAGGTGATCTCCCCCCTATAGTGTGTTATGTGTGTACTATACACAGGTAGTATTTACTACTGAAGTGACTACATATGACCTCTCCCCCTATAGTGTGTTATGTGTGTACTATACACAGGTAGTATTTACTACTGAAGTGACTACAGGTGACCTCTCCCCCTATAGTGTGTTATGTGTGTACTATACACAGGTAGTATTTACTACTGAAGTGACTACAGGTGACCTCTCCCCTATAGTGTGTTATGTGTGTACTATACACAGGTAGTATTTACTACTGAAGTGACTACAGATGACCCCTATAGTGTGTTATGTGTGTACTATACACAGGTAGTATTTACTACTGAAGTGACTACATATGACCCCTATAGTGTGTTATGTGTGTACTATACACAGGTAGTATT
>NC_069505.1:1387899-1507598 GCF_027579735.1 Bombina bombina
CGTTCCTCCCTGGTTATGTCAGAGAACTGCTAAGCTAATACAGTGTGTAACCTCTGCGTTCCTCCTTGTCTTTGTCTGAGAACTGCTAAGCTAATACAGTGTGTAACCTCTGCGTTCCTCCTTGGTCATGCCCGAGAGCGGCTAAGCTATTACAGTGTGTAATCTCTGTGTTCCTCCATGTTTATGTCTGAGAACTGCTAAGCTAATACAGTGTGTAACCTCTGCGTTCCTCCTTGGTCATGCTCGAGAGCGGCTAAGCTAATACAGTGTGTAACCTCTGCGTTCCTCCTTGGTCATGCTCGAGAGCGGCTAAGCTAATACAGTGTGTAACCTCTGCGTTCCTCCTTGGTCATGCCTGAGAGCTGCTAAGCTGATACAGTGTGTAACCTCTGTGTTCCTCCTTGTTTATGTCTGAGAACTGCTAAGCTAATACAGTGTGTAACCTCTGTGTTCCTCCTTGTCTTTGTCTGAGAACTGCTAAGCTAATACAGTGTGTAACCTCTGCGTTCCTCCTTGTCTTTGTCTGAGAACTGCTAAGCTAATACAGTGTGTAATCTCTGTGTTCCTCCTTGTCTTTGTCTGAGAACTGCTAAGCTAATACAGTGTGTAACCTCTGCGTTCCTCCTTGTCTTTGTCTGAGAACTGCTAAGCTAATACAGTGTGTAACCTCTGCGTTCCTCCTTGTCTTTGTCTGAGAACTGCTAAGCTAATACAGTGTGTAACCTCTGCGTTCCTCCTTGGTCATGCCTGACAGCTGCTAAGCTAATACAGTGTGTAACCTCTGTGTTCCTCCTTGTCTTTGTCTGAGAACTGCTAAGCTAATACAGTGTGTAACCTCTGCGTTCCTCCTTGTCTTTGTCTGACAGCTGCTAAGCTAATACAGTGTGTAACCTCTGCGTTCCTCCTTGGTCATGCCTGAGAGCTGCTAAGCTAATACAGTGTGTAACCTCTGCATTCCTCCTTGTCTTTGTCTGAGAGCGGCTAAGCTAATACAGTGTGTAACCTCTGTGTTCCTCCTTGTCTTTGTCTGACAGCTGCTAAGCTAATACAGTGTGTAATCTCTGTGTTCCCCCTTGTCTTTGAGTACTGCTAAGCTAATACAGTGTGTAACCTCTGTGTTCCTCCTTGTCTTTGTCTGACAGCTGCTAAGCTAATACAGTGTGTAACCTCTGCGTTCCTCCTTGTCTTTGTCTGACAGCTGCTAAGCTAATACAGTGTGTAACCTCTTTGTTCCTCCTCGTCTTTGTCTGACAGCGGCTAAGCTAATACAGTGTGTAACCTCTGTGTTCCTCCTTGTCTTTGTCTGACAGCTGCTAAGCTAATACAGTGTGTAACCTCTGTGTCCCTCCTCGTCTTTGTCTGACAGCGGCTAAGCTAATACAGTGTGTAACCTCTGCGTTCCTCCTTGTCTTTGTCTGACAGCTGCTAAGCTAATACAGTGTGTAACCTCTGTGTTCCTCCTTGTCTTTGTCTGAGAGCTGCTAAGCTAATACAGTGTGTAACCTCTACGTTCCTCCTTGTCTATGTGTGACAGCTGCTAAGCTAATACAGTGTGTAACCTCTGCGTTCCTCCTTGGTCATGTCTGAGAGCTGCTAAGCTAATACAGTGTGTAACCTCTGTGTTCCTCCTTGTCTTTGTCTGACAGCTGCTAAGCTAATACAGTGTGTAACCTCTGTGTTCCTCCTTGTCTTTGCCTGAGAGCGGCTAAGCTAATACAGTGTGTAACCTCTGTGTTCCTTCTTGTCTTTGTCTGAGAGCTGCTAAGCTAATACAGTGTGTAATCTCTGTGTTCCTCCTTGTCTTTGCCTGAGAGCGGCTAAGCTAATACAGTGTGTAACCTCTGTGTTCCTCCTACGTCATGTCTGAGAGCTGCTAAGCTAATACAGTGTGTAACCTCTGTGTTCCTCCTTGTCTTTGTCTGAGAGCGGCTAAGCTAATACAGTGTGTAACCTGTGTTCCTCCTTGTTTATGTCTGAGAGCTGCTAAGCTAATACAGTGTGTATCTTCTGTGTTCCTCCTTGTCTTTGTCTGAGAGCGGCTAAGCTAATACAGTGTGTAACCTCTGTGTTCCTCCTTGGTCATGCCTGAGAGCTGCTAAGCTAATACAGTGTGTAACCTCTGTGTCCCTCCTCGTCTTTGTCTGACAGCTGCTAAGCTAATACAGTGTGTAATCTCTGTGTTCCTCCGTGTCTTTGTCTGACAGCTGCTAAGCTAATACAGTGTGTAATCTCTGTGTTCCTCCTCGTCTTTGTCCGAGAGCAGCTAAGCTAATACAGTGTGTAATCTCTGTGTTCCTCCTTGTCTTTGTCTGACAGCTGCTAAGCTAATACAGTGTGTAATCTCTGTGTTCCTCCTTGTCTTTGTCTGACAGCTGCTAAGCTAATACAGTGTGTAACCTCTGTGTCCCTCCTTGTCTTTGTCTGAGAGCGACTAAGCTAATACAGTGTGTAACCTCTGTGTTCCTCCTCGTCTTTGTCCGAGAGCAGCTAAGCTAATACAGTGTGTAACCTCTGTGTCCCTCCTCGTCTTTGTCTGACAGCGGCTAAGCTAATACAGTGTGTAACCTCTGTGTTCCTCCTTGTCTTTGTCTGAGAGCGGCTAAGCTAATACAGTGTGTAACCTCTGCGCTCCTCCTTGGTCATGTCTGAGAACTGCTAAGCTAATACAGTGTGTAACCTCTGCGTTCCTTCTTGTCTTTGTCTGAGAGCGGCTAAGCTAATACAGTGTGTAACCTCTGCGTTCCTTCTTGTCTTTGTCTGAGAGCGGCTAAGCTAATACAGTGTGTAACCTCTGCGTTCCTTCTTGGCCATGTGTCAGAACTACTTAGCACAAAGGTATTTGGGAGCCAACATATTTCCTTACCTGAAAGATCACTGCTTTCAATTCGCTTCAACTCTGCATCCACCCAGAACAGTTTCCCAAGCTGATTGTCAATGACCAGTGCGACTGGTCTGATGAGACCTGTGGTGAACAGAACCTCTCTCTCTGTGCCGTCCAAAGCCGCCCGTTCAATTTTAGGAGAGCGATCTTGCATGTTTGTGAAGTACATGTATCTGTAAAAACACAGTGGTCACTACACAACAAATGTCACAGAAGCATCAGCTTGTAAAGGAAACAGAACGTTAAATTCACAGTCACTGGGAGGAAGCATAGAGTTGCTAGCAGATTTTATAGAATGCACTGCAGTAATAAAGCTATCACTAACAGTGTAAATGTAAACAGTGTAAATCAGTAGAATAATGTGTTACTGTAGGCAGAAGTGTGAAAAGCAGTAACACAAAGTTTAAATGGGTCCCTTTTCACATCACTGCAGGAACATTTTATTATTGATAAAATGAGATTGCGATTGGATAGCATATACCACAACACCAATGCATACAAAAGCTGACACATGTGAAATGTAGAAATAAGCCATGCATATTTTATTACAGCCTGGGGCACTAAACAGACCAACAACTATTGTGTAATCTTGTTCATAAACTGATTAAACCATGAGGACTATCATCAGATAAACATCAGAGCCACGCTCAGCCCACAAGCCACATAAGAAACCACTAACAAGCTGTTTATATATTTAGCATCCCATCTGAAAGCCAAACATTATTGTAGCACAATGTGTCTGACTAGAGCTTGAATTGTGCTAAATATGTCAGTAGATCGCTAGTGCTTCCCTAATGTACGAATGTGTAATTGGTTTATGTTCTATAGTGGGCTTGGTTGTTCCGCTGTCAGCCACGTGAGCGCCTTACTAAAGCCATGTACCAATGCCTTATTGTTCAGCTGTCAGCCACGTGAGCACATTACTAAAGCCATGTACCAAAGCCTTATTGTTCAGCTGTCAGCCACGTGAGCACATTACTAAAGCCATGTACCAATGCCTTATTGTTCAGCTGTCAGCCACGTGAGCACATTACTAAAGCCATGTACCAAAGCCTTGCTTTTCAGCTGTCAGCCACGTGATCGTATTACTAAAGCCATGTACTAAAGCCTTGCTTTTCAGCTGTCAGCCACGTGATCACATTACTAAAGCCATGTACCAATGCCTTGCTTTTCAGCTGTCAGGCACATGAGCACATTACTAAAGCCATGTACCAAAGCCTTATTGTTCAGCTGTCAGCCACTTGATCACATTACTAAAGCCATGTACCAATGCCTTATTGTTCAGCTGTCAGCCACTTGAGCACATTACTAAAGCCATGTACCAAAGCCTTGCTTTTCAGCTGTCAGTCACATGAGCACATTACTAAAGCCATGTACCAAAGCCTTGCTTTTCAGCTGTCAGCCACGTGATCGTATTACAAAAGCCATGTACCAAAGCCTTATTGTTCAGCTGTCAGTCACATGAGCACATTACTAAAGCCATGTACCAATGCCTTATTGTTCAGCTGTCAGCCACATGAGCACATTACTAAAGCCATGTACCAAAGCCTTGCTTTTCAGCTGTCAGCCACGTGATCACATTATTAAAGCCATGTACCAATGCCTTATTGTTCAGCTGTCAGCCACATGAGCACATTACTAAAGCCATGTACCAAAACCTTGCTTTTCAGCTGTCAGCCACATGAGCACATGCCATGTACCAAAGCCTTGCTTTTCAGCTGTCAGCCACTTGATCGCATTACTAAAGCCATGTACCAAAGCCTTGCTTTTCAGCTGTCAGTCACTTGATCACGTTACTAAAGCCATGAACCAATGCCTTATTGTTCAGCTGTCAGCCACATGAGCACATTACTAAAGCCATGTACCAATGCCTTATTGTTCAGCTGTCAGCCACGTGATCGCATTACTAAAGCCATGTATCAAAGCCTTGCTTTTCAGCTGTCAGCCACTTGATCGCATTACTAAAGCCATGTACCAAAGCCTTGCTTTTCAGCTGTCAGCCACATGAGCACATTACTAAAGCCATGTACCAAAGCCTTGCTTTTCAGCTGTCAGCCACTTGATCATATTACTAAAGCCATGTACCAATGCCTTATTGTTCAGCTGTCAGCCACATGAGCACATTACTAAAGCCATGTACCAAAGCCTTGCTTTTCAGCTGTCAGCCACATGAGCACATTAATAAAGCCATGTACCAATGCCTTATTGTTCAGCTGTCAGCCACGTGATCGCATTACTAAAGCCATGTACCAAAGCCTTGCTTTTCAGCTGTCAGCCACATGAGCACATTACTAAAGCCATGTACCAAAGCCTTGCTTTTCAGCTGTCAGCCACATGAGCACATTACTAAAGCCATGTACCAAAGCCTTATTGTTCAGCTGTCAGCAACATGAGCACATTACTAAAGCCATGTACCAATGCCTTATTGTTCAGCTGTCAGCCATGTGAGCACATTACTAAAGCCATGTACCAAAGCCTTGCTTTTCAGCTGTCAGCCACGTGATCACATTATTAAAGCCATGTACCAAAGCCTTGCTTTTCAGCTGTCAGCCACATGAGCACATTACTAAAGCCATGTACCAAAGCCTTGCTTTTCAGCTGTCAGCCACATGAGCACATTACTAAAGCCATGTACCAAAGCCTTGCTTTTCAGCTGTCAGCCACGTGATCGCATTACTAAAGCCATGTACCAAAGCCTTGCTTTTCAGCTGTCAGCCACATGAGCACATTACTAAAGCCATGTACCAATGCCTTATTGTTCAGCTGTCAGCCACGTGATCGCATTACTAAAGCCATGTACCAAAGCCTTGCTTTTCAGCTGTCAGCCACATGAGCACATTACTAAAGCCATGTACCAAAGCCTTGCTTTTCAGCTGTCAGTCACATGAGCACATTACTAAAGCCATGTACCAAAGCCTTGCTTTTCAGCTGTCACCCACATGAGCACATTACTAAAGCCATGTACCAAAGCCTTGCTTTTCAGCTGTCAGTCACATGAGCACATTACTAAAGCCATGTACCAATGCCTTATTGTTCAGCTGTCAGCCACGTGAACACATTACTAAAGCCATGTACCAATGCCTTATTGTTCAGCTGTCAGCCACATGAGCACATTACTAAAGCCATGTACCAAAGCCTTATTTTCAGCTGTCAGCCACGTGATCATATTACTAAAGCCATGTACCAATGCCTTATTGTTCAGCTGTCAGCCACATGAGCACATTACTAAAGCCATGTACCAAAGCCTTGCTTTTCAGCTGTCAGCCACATGAGCACATTAATAAAGCCATGTACCAATGCCTTATTGTTCAGCTGTCAGCCACGTGATCGCATTACTAAAGCCATGTACCAAAGCCTTGCTTTTCAGCTGTCAGCCACATGAGCACATTACTAAAGCCATGTACCAAAGCATTGCTTTTCAGCTGTCAGCCACATGAGCACATTACTAAAGCCATGTACCAATGCCTTATTGTTCAGCTGTCAGCCATGTGAGCACATTACTAAAGCCATGTACCAAAGCCTTGCTTTTCAGCTGTCAGCCACGTGATCACATTATTAAAGCCATGTACCAAAGCCTTGCTTTTCAGCTGTCAGCCACATGAGCACATTACTAAAGCCATGTACCAAAGCCTTGCTTTTCAGCTGTCAGCCACATGAGCACATTACTAAAGCCATGTACCAAAGCCTTGCTTTTCAGCTGTCAGCCACGTGATCGCATTACTAAAGCCATGTACCAAAGCCTTGCTTTTCAGCTGTCAGCCACATGAGCACATTACTAAAGCCATGTACCAATGCCTTATTGTTCAGCTGTCAGCCACGTGATCGCATTACTAAAGCCATGTACCAAAGCCTTGCTTTTCAGCTGTCAGCCACATGAGCACATTACTAAAGCCATGTACCAAAGCCTTATTGTTCAGCTGTCAGCCACATGAGCACATTACTAAAGCCATGTACCAAAGCCTTGCTTTTCAGCTGTCAGTCACATGAGCACATTACTAAAGCCATGTACCAAAGCCTTGCTTTTCAGCTGTCACCCACATGAGCACATTACTAAAGCCATGTACCAAAGCCTTGCTTTTCAGCTGTCAGCCACATGAGCACATTACTAAAGCCATGTACCAAAGCCTTGCTTTTCAGCTGTCAGCCACATGAGCACATTACTAAAGCCATGTACCAAAGCCTTGCTTTTCAGCTGTCAGCCACTTGATCGCATTATTAAAGCCATGTACCAAAGCCTTGCTTTTCAGCTGTCAGCCACATGAGCACATTACTAAAGCCATGTACCAAAGCCTTGCTTTTCAGCTGTCAGCCACTTGATCACATTACTAAAGCCATGTACCAAAGCCTTGCTTTTCAGCTGTCAGCCACTTCATCACATTACTAAAGCCATGTACCAAAGCCTTGCTTTTCAGCTGTCAGTCACATGAGCACATTACTAAAGCCATGTACCAAAGCCTTGCTTTTCAGCTGTCAGCCACATAAGCACATTACTAAAGCCATGTACCAAAGCCTTGCTTTTCAGCTGTCAGCCACATGAGCACATTACTAAAGCCATGTACCAAAGCCTTATTGTTCAGCTGTCAGCCACATGAGCACATTACTAAATCCATGTACCAAAGCCTTGCTTTTCAGCTGTCAGTCACATGAGCACATTACTAAAGCCATGTACCAAAGCCTTGCTTTTCAGCTGTCAGTCACATGAGCACATTACTAAAGCCATGCACCAAAGCCTTGCTTTTCAGCTGTCAGTCACATGAGCACATTACTAAAGCCATGTACCAAAGCCTTGCGTTTCAGCTGTTAGTCACATGAGCACATTACTAAAGCCATGTACCAAAGCCTTGCTTTTCAGCTGTCAGTCACATGAGCACATTACTAAAGCCATGTACCAAAACCTTGCTTTTCAGCTGTCAGCCACGTGATCGTATTACTAAAGCCATGTACCAAAGCCTTGCTTTTCAGCTGTCAGCCACATGATAGCATTAATAAAACTATGTACCAAAGCCTTATTGTTCAGCTGTCAGCCACATGAGCACATTACTAAAGCCATGTACCAAAGCCTTATTGTTCAGCTGTCAGCCACATGAGCACATTACTAAAGCCATGTACCAATGCCTTATTGTTCAGCTGTCAGTCACATGAGCACATTACTAAAGCCATGTACCAAAGCCTTGCTTTTCAGCTGTCAGTCACATGAGCACATTACTAAAGCCATGTACCAAAGCCTTGCTTTTCAGCTGTCAGTCACATGAGCACATTACTAAAGCCATGTACCAAAGCCTTGCTTTTCAGCTGTCAGTCACATGAGCACATTACTAAAGCCATGTACCAAAGCCTTGCTTTTCAGCTGTCAGTCACATGAGCACATTACTAAAGCCATGTACCAAAACCTTGCTTTTCAGCTGTCAGCCACGTGATCGTATTACTAAAGCCATGTACGAAAGCCTTGCTTTTCAGCTGTCAGCCACGTGATCACATTATTAAAGCCATGTACCAAAGCCTTGCTTTTCAGCTGTCAGCCACATGATCGCATTACTAAAGCCATGTACCAATGCCTTATTGTTCAGCTGTCAGTCACATGAGCACATTACTAAAGCCATGTACCAAAACCTTGCTTTTCAGCTGTCAGCCACGTGATAGCATTACTAAAGCCATGTACCAATGCCTTATTTTTCAGCTGTCAGCCACATGAGCACATTACTAAAGCCATGTACCAAAGCCTTATTGTTCAGCTGTCAGCCACTTGATCACATTACTAAAGCCATGTACCAAAACCTTGCTTCTCAGCTGTCAGCCACATGAGCACATTACTAAAGCCATGTACCAATGCCTTATTGTTCAGCTGTCAGCCACTTGATCGCATTACTAAAGCCATGTACCAAAGCATTGCTTTTCAGCTGTCAGCCACATGAGCACATTACTAAAGCCATGTACCAATGCCTTATTGTTCAGCTGTCAGCCACATGAGCACATTACTAAAGCCATGTACCCAAGCCTTGCTTTTCAGCTGTCAGACACTTGATCACATTACTAAAGCCATGTACCAAAGCCTTGCTTTTCAGCTGTCAGCAACGTGATCGCATTACTAAAGCCATGTACCAAAACCTTGCTTTTCAGCTTTCAGCCACTTGATCGCATTACTAAAGCCATGTACCAAAACCTTGCTTTTCAGCTGTCAGCCACTTGATCACATTACTAAAGCCATGTACCAATGCCTTGCTTTTCAGCTGTCAGCCACGTGATCGCATTACTAAAGCCATGTACCAATGCCTTATTGTTCAGCTGTCAGCCACTTGATCACATTACTAAAGCCATGTACCAATGCCTTGCTTTTCAGCTGTCAGCCACTTGATCGCATTACTAAAGCCATGTATCAATGCCTTATTGTTCAGCTGTCAGTCACATGAGCACATTACTAAAGCCATGTACCAATGCCTTATTGTTCAGCTGTCAGTCACATGAGCACATTACTAAAGCCATGTACCCAAGCCTTGCTTTTCAGCTGTCAGACACTTGATCACATTACTAAAGCCATGTACCAAAGCCTTGCTTTTCAGCTGTCAGCCACGTGATCGCATTACTAAAGCCATGTACCAAAACCTTGCTTTTCAGCTGTCAGCCACTTGATCGCATTACTAAAGCCATGTACCCAAAGCCTTATTGTTCAGCTGTCAGCCACATGAGCACATTACTAAAGCCATGTACCAAAGCCTTGCTTTTCAGCTGTCAGCCACGTGATCCCATTATTAAAGCCATGTACCAAAGCCTTGCTTTTCAGCTGTCAGCCACTTGATCGCATTACTAAAGCCATGTACCAAAGCCTTGCTTTTCAGCTGTCAGCCACATAAGCACATTACTAAAGCCATGTACCAAAGCCTTGCTTTTCAGCTGTCAGCCACTTGATCACATTACTAAAGCCATGTACCAATGCCTTATTGTTCAACTGTCAGCCACATGAGCACATTACTAAAGCCATGTACCAAAGCCTTGCTTTTCAGCTGTCAGCCACATGAGCACATTACTAAAGCCATGTACCAATGCCTTATTGTTCAGCTGTCAGCCACATGAGCACATTACTAAAGCCATGTACCAAAGCCTTGCTTTTCAGCTGTCAGCCACTTGATCACATTACTAAAGCCATGTACCAATGCCTTATTGTTCAGCTGTCAGCCACATGAGCACATTACTAAAGCCATGTACCAAAGTCCTGTTGTTCAGCTGTCAATCACGTGAGCGCTTTACTAAAGCCATGTACCAAAGCCTTGCTTTTCAGCTGTCAGTCACATGAGCACATTACTAAAGCCATGTACCAAAGCCTTGCTTTTCAGCTGTCAGCCACGTGATCACATTATTAAAGCCATGTACCAAAGCCTTGCATTTCAGCTGTCAGCCACTTGATCGCATTACTAAAGCCATGTACCAAAGCCTTGCTTTTCAGCTGTCAGCCACTTGATCACATTACTAAAGCCATGTACCAATGCCTTATTGTTCAGCTGTCAGCCACATGAGCACATTACTAAAGCCATGTACCAAAGCCTTGCTTTTCAGCTGTCAGCCACTTGATCACATTAATAAAGCCATGTACCAATGCCTTATTTTCAGCTGTCAGCCACATGAGCACATTACTAAAGCCATGTACCAAAGCCTTGCTTTTCAGCTGTCAGCCACTTGATCGCATTACTAAAGCCATGTACCAAACCCTTGCTTTTCAGCTGTCAGCCACTTGATCGCATTACTAAAGCCATGTACCAATGCCTTATTGTTCAGCTGTCAGCCACATGAGCACATTACTAAAGCCATGTACCAAAGCCTTGCTTTTCAGCTGTCAGTCACATGAGCACATTACTAAAGCCATGTACCAAAACCTTGCTTTTCAGCTGTCAGCCACGTGATCGTATTACTAAAGCCATGTACCAAAGCCTTGCTTTTCAGCTGTCAGTCACATGAGCACATTACTAAAGCCATGTACCAATGCCTTATTGTTCAGCTGTCAGCCACGTGAACACATTACTAAAGCCATGTACCAATGCATTATTGTTCAGCTGTCAGCCACATGAGCACATTACTAAAGCCATGTACCAAAGCCTTATTTTCAGCTGTCAGCCACGTGATCATATTACTAAAGCCATGTACCAATGCCTTATTGTTCAGCTGTCAGCCACATGAGCACATTACTAAAGCCATGTACCAAAGCCTTGCTTTTCAGCTGTCAGCCACATGAGCACATTAATAAAGCCATGTACCAATGCCTTATTGTTCAGCTGTCAGCCACGTGATCGCATTACTAAAGCCATGTACCAAAGCCTTGCTTTTCAGCTGTCAGCCACATGAGCACATTACTAAAGCCATGTACCAAAGCATTGCTTTTCAGCTGTCAGCCACATGAGCACATTACTAAAGCCATGTACCAATGCCTTATTGTTCAGCTGTCAGCCATGTGAGCACATTACTAAAGCCATGTACCAAAGCCTTGCTTTTCAGCTGTCAGCCACGTGATCACATTATTAAAGCCATGTACCAAAGCCTTGCTTTTCAGCTGTCAGCCACATGAGCACATTACTAAAGCCATGTACCAAAGCCTTGCTTTTCAGCTGTCAGCCACATGAGCACATTACTAAAGCCATGTACCAAAGCCTTGCTTTTCAGCTGTCAGCCACGTGATCGCATTACTAAAGCCATGTACCAAAGCCTTGCTTTTCAGCTGTCAGCCACATGAGCACATTACTAAAGCCATGTACCAATGCCTTATTGTTCAGCTGTCAGCCACGTGATCGCATTACTAAAGCCATGTACCAAAGCCTTGCTTTTCAGCTGTCAGCCACATGAGCACATTACTAAAGCCATGTACCAAAGCCTTATTGTTCAGCTGTCAGCCACATGAGCACATTACTAAAGCCATGTACCAAAGCCTTGCTTTTCAGCTGTCAGTCACATGAGCACATTACTAAAGCCATGTACCAAAGCCTTGCTTTTCAGCTGTCACCCACATGAGCACATTACTAAAGCCATGTACCAAAGCCTTGCTTTTCAGCTGTCAGCCACATGAGCACATTACTAAAGCCATGTACCAAAGCCTTGCTTTTCAGCTGTCAGCCACATGAGCACATTACTAAAGCCATGTACCAAAGCCTTGCTTTTCAGCTGTCAGCCACTTGATCGCATTATTAAAGCCATGTACCAAAGCCTTGCTTTTCAGCTGTCAGCCACATGAGCACATTACTAAAGCCATGTACCAAAGCCTTGCTTTTCAGCTGTCAGCCACTTGATCACATTACTAAAGCCATGTACCAAAGCCTTGCTTTTCAGCTGTCAGCCACTTCATCACATTACTAAAGCCATGTACCAAAGCCTTGCTTTTCAGCTGTCAGTCACATGAGCACATTACTAAAGCCATGTACCAAAGCCTTGCTTTTCAGCTGTCAGCCACATAAGCACATTACTAAAGCCATGTACCAAAGCCTTGCTTTTCAGCTGTCAGCCACATGAGCACATTACTAAAGCCATGTACCAAAGCCTTATTGTTCAGCTGTCAGCCACATGAGCACATTACTAAATCCATGTACCAAAGCCTTGCTTTTCAGCTGTCAGTCACATGAGCACATTACTAAAGCCATGTACCAAAGCCTTGCTTTTCAGCTGTCAGTCACATGAGCACATTACTAAAGCCATGCACCAAAGCCTTGCTTTTCAGCTGTCAGTCACATGAGCACATTACTAAAGCCATGTACCAAAGCCTTGCGTTTCAGCTGTTAGTCACATGAGCACATTACTAAAGCCATGTACCAAAGCCTTGCTTTTCAGCTGTCAGTCACATGAGCACATTACTAAAGCCATGTACCAAAACCTTGCTTTTCAGCTGTCAGCCACGTGATCGTATTACTAAAGCCATGTACCAAAGCCTTGCTTTTCAGCTGTCAGCCACATGATAGCATTAATAAAACTATGTACCAAAGCCTTATTGTTCAGCTGTCAGCCACATGAGCACATTACTAAAGCCATGTACCAAAGCCTTATTGTTCAGCTGTCAGCCACATGAGCACATTACTAAAGCCATGTACCAATGCCTTATTGTTCAGCTGTCAGTCACATGAGCACATTACTAAAGCCATGTACCAAAGCCTTGCTTTTCAGCTGTCAGTCACATGAGCACATTACTAAAGCCATGTACCAAAGCCTTGCTTTTCAGCTGTCAGTCACATGAGCACATTACTAAAGCCATGTACCAAAGCCTTGCTTTTCAGCTGTCAGCCACATGAGCACATTACTAAAGCCATGTACCAAAGCCTTGCTTTTCAGCTGTCAGTCACATGAGCACATTACTAAAGCCATGTACCAAAACCTTGCTTTTCAGCTGTCAGCCACGTGATCGTATTACTAAAGCCATGTACGAAAGCCTTGCTTTTCAGCTGTCAGCCACGTGATCACATTATTAAAGCCATGTACCAAAGCCTTGCTTTTCAGCTGTCAGCCACATGATCGCATTACTAAAGCCATGTACCAATGCCTTATTGTTCAGCTGTCAGTCACATGAGCACATTACTAAAGCCATGTACCAAAACCTTGCTTTTC
The DNA here is from genome assembly GCF_027579735.1 of Bombina bombina. Taxonomy (NCBI): domain Eukaryota; kingdom Metazoa; phylum Chordata; class Amphibia; order Anura; family Bombinatoridae; genus Bombina; species Bombina bombina. The sequence goes on from NC_069505.1 coordinate 1,401,350, forward strand.
AGCTGTCAGCCACGTGATAGCATTACTAAAGCCATGTACCAATGCCTTATTTTTCAGCTGTCAGCCACATGAGCACATTACTAAAGCCATGTACCAAAGCCTTATTGTTCAGCTGTCAGCCACTTGATCACATTACTAAAGCCATGTACCAAAACCTTGCTTCTCAGCTGTCAGCCACATGAGCACATTACTAAAGCCATGTACCAATGCCTTATTGTTCAGCTGTCAGCCACTTGATCGCATTACTAAAGCCATGTACCAAAGCATTGCTTTTCAGCTGTCAGCCACATGAGCACATTACTAAAGCCATGTACCAATGCCTTATTGTTCAGCTGTCAGCCACATGAGCACATTACTAAAGCCATGTACCCAAGCCTTGCTTTTCAGCTGTCAGACACTTGATCACATTACTAAAGCCATGTACCAAAGCCTTGCTTTTCAGCTGTCAGCAACGTGATCGCATTACTAAAGCCATGTACCAAAACCTTGCTTTTCAGCTTTCAGCCACTTGATCGCATTACTAAAGCCATGTACCAAAACCTTGCTTTTCAGCTGTCAGCCACTTGATCACATTACTAAAGCCATGTACCAATGCCTTGCTTTTCAGCTGTCAGCCACGTGATCGCATTACTAAAGCCATGTACCAATGCCTTATTGTTCAGCTGTCAGCCACTTGATCACATTACTAAAGCCATGTACCAATGCCTTGCTTTTCAGCTGTCAGCCACTTGATCGCATTACTAAAGCCATGTATCAATGCCTTATTGTTCAGCTGTCAGTCACATGAGCACATTACTAAAGCCATGTACCAATGCCTTATTGTTCAGCTGTCAGTCACATGAGCACATTACTAAAGCCATGTACCCAAGCCTTGCTTTTCAGCTGTCAGACACTTGATCACATTACTAAAGCCATGTACCAAAGCCTTGCTTTTCAGCTGTCAGCCACGTGATCGCATTACTAAAGCCATGTACCAAAACCTTGCTTTTCAGCTGTCAGCCACTTGATCGCATTACTAAAGCCATGTACCCAAAGCCTTATTGTTCAGCTGTCAGCCACATGAGCACATTACTAAAGCCATGTACCAAAGCCTTGCTTTTCAGCTGTCAGCCACGTGATCCCATTATTAAAGCCATGTACCAAAGCCTTGCTTTTCAGCTGTCAGCCACTTGATCGCATTACTAAAGCCATGTACCAAAGCCTTGCTTTTCAGCTGTCAGCCACATAAGCACATTACTAAAGCCATGTACCAAAGCCTTGCTTTTCAGCTGTCAGCCACTTGATCACATTACTAAAGCCATGTACCAATGCCTTATTGTTCAGCTGTCAGCCACATGAGCACATTACTAAAGCCATGTACCAAAGCCTTGCTTTTCAGCTGTCAGCCACATGAGCACATTACTAAAGCCATGTACCAATGCCTTATTGTTCAGCTGTCAGCCACATGAGCACATTACTAAAGCCATGTACCAAAGCCTTGCTTTTCAGCTGTCAGCCACTTGATCACATTACTAAAGCCATGTACCAATGCCTTATTGTTCAGCTGTCAGCCACATGAGCACATTACTAAAGCCATGTACCAAAGTCCTGTTGTTCAGCTGTCAATCACGTGAGCGCTTTACTAAAGCCATGTACCAAAGCCTTGCTTTTCAGCTGTCAGTCACATGAGCACATTACTAAAGCCATGTACCAAAGCCTTGCTTTTCAGCTGTCAGCCACGTGATCACATTATTAAAGCCATGTACCAAAGCCTTGCATTTCAGCTGTCAGCCACTTGATCGCATTACTAAAGCCATGTACCAAAGCCTTGCTTTTCAGCTGTCAGCCACTTGATCACATTACTAAAGCCATGTACCAATGCCTTATTGTTCAGCTGTCAGCCACATGAGCACATTACTAAAGCCATGTACCAAAGCCTTGCTTTTCAGCTGTCAGCCACTTGATCACATTAATAAAGCCATGTACCAATGCCTTATTTTCAGCTGTCAGCCACATGAGCACATTACTAAAGCCATGTACCAAAGCCTTGCTTTTCAGCTGTCAGCCACTTGATCGCATTACTAAAGCCATGTACCAAACCCTTGCTTTTCAGCTGTCAGCCACTTGATCGCATTACTAAAGCCATGTACCAATGCCTTATTGTTCAGCTGTCAGCCACATGAGCACATTACTAAAGCCATGTACCAAAGCCTTGCTTTTCAGCTGTCAGTCACATGAGCACATTACTAAAGCCATGTACCAAAACCTTGCTTTTCAGCTGTCAGCCACGTGATCGTATTACTAAAGCCATGTACCAAAGCCTTGCTTTTCAGCTGTCAGCCACATGATAGCATTAATAAAACTATGTACCAAAGCCTTATTGTTCAGCTGTCAGCCACATGAGCACATTACTAAAGCCATGTACCAAAGCCTTGCTTTTTAGCTGTCAGCCACATGAGCACATTACTAAAGCCATGTACCAATGCCTTATTGTTCAGCTGTCAGTCACATGAGCACATTACTAAAGCCATGTACCAAAGCCTTGCTTTTCAGCTGTCAGTCACATGAGCACATTACTAAAGCCATGTACCAAAGCCTTGCTTTTCAGCTGTCAGTCACATGAGCACATTACTAAAGCCATGTACCAAAGCCTTGCTTTTCAGCTGTCAGTCACATGAGCACATTACTAAAGCCATGTACCAAAACCTTGCTTTTCAGCTGTCAGCCACGTGATCGTATTACTAAAGCCATGTACGAAAGCCTTGCTTTTCAGCTGTCAGCCACGTGATCACATTATTAAAGCCATGTACCAAAGCCTTGCTTTTCAGCTGTCAGCCACATGATCGCATTACTAAAGCCATGTACCAATGCCTTATTGTTCAGCTGTCAGTCACATGAGCACATTACTAAAGCCATGTACCAAAACCTTGCTTTTCAGCTGTCAGCCACGTGATAGCATTACTAAAGCCATGTACCAATGCCTTATTTTTCAGCTGTCAGCCACATGAGCACATTACTAAAGCCATGTACCAAAGCCTTATTGTTCAGCTGTCAGCCACTTGATCACATTACTAAAGCCATGTACCAAAACCTTGCTTCTCAGCTGTCAGCCACATGAGCACATTACTAAAGCCATGTACCAATGCCTTATTGTTCAGCTGTCAGCCACTTGATCGCATTACTAAAGCCATGTACCAAAGCATTGCTTTTAAGCTGTCAGCCACATGAGCACATTACTAAAGCCATGTACCAATGCCTTATTGTTCAGCTGTCAGCCACATGAGCACATTACTAAAGCCATGTACCCAAGCCTTGCTTTTCAGCTGTCAGACACTTGATCACATTACTAAAGCCATGTACCAAAGCCTTGCTTTTCAGCTGTCAGCCACGTGATCGCATTACTAAAGCCATGTACCAAAACCTTGCTTTTCAGCTGTCAGCCACTTGATCGCATTACTAAAGCCATGTACCAAAGCCTTGCTTTTCAGCTTTCAGCCACTTGATCGCATTACTAAAGCCATGTACCAAAGCCTTGCTTTTCAGCTGTCAGCCACTTGATCACATTACTAAAGCCATGTACCAAAGCCTTGCTTTTCAGCTGTCAGCCACGTGATCGCATTACTAAAGCCATGTACCAATGCCTTATTGTTCAGCTGTCAGCCACTTGATCACATTACTAAAGCCATGTACCAATGCCTTGCTTTTCAGCTGTCAGCCACTTGATCGCATTACTAAAGCCATGTACCAATGCCTTATTGTTCAGCTGTCAGTCACATGAGCACATTACTAAAGCCATGTACCAAAGCCTTGCTTTTCAGCTGTCAGCCACGTGATAGCATTACTAAAGCCATGTACCAATGCCTTATTTTTCAGCTGTCAGCCACATGAGCACATTACTAAAGCCATGTACCAAAGCCTTATTATTCAGCTGTCAGCCACTTGATCACATTACTAAAGCCATGTACCAAAACCTTGCTTCTCAGCTGTCAGCCACATGAGCACATTACTAAAGCCATGTACCAATGCCTTATTGTTCAGCTGTCAGCCACTTGATCGCATTACTAAAGCCATGTACCAAAGCATTGCTTTTCAGCTGTCAGCCACGTGATCACATTATTAAAGCCATGTACCAAAGCCTTGCATTTCAGCTGTCAGCCACTTGATCGCATTACTAAAGCCATGTACGAAAGCCTTGCTTTTCAGCTGTCAGTCACATGAGCACATTACTAAAGCCATGTACCAAAGCCTTGCTTTTCAGCTGTCAGTCACATGAGCACATTACTAAAGCCATGTACCAAAGCCTTGCTTTTCAGCTGTCAGTCACATGAGCACATTAATAAAGCCATGTACCAAAGCCTTGCTTTTCAGCTGTCAGTCACATGAGCACATTACTAAAGCCATGTACCAAAACCTTGCTTTTCAGCTGTCAGCCACGTGATCGTATTACTAAAGCCATGTACGAAAGCCTTGCTTTTCAGCTGTCAGCCACGTGATCACATTATTAAAGCCATGTACCAAAGCCTTGCTTTTCAGCTGTCAGCCACATGATCGCATTACTAAAGCCATGTACCAATGCCTTATTGTTCAGCTGTCAGTCACATGAGCACATTACTAAAGCCATGTACCAAAACCTTGCTTTTCAGCTGTCAGCCACGTGATAGCATTACTAAAGCCATGTACCAATGCCTTATTTTTCAGCTGTCAGCCACATGAGCACATTACTAAAGCCATGTACCAAAGCCTTATTGTTCAGCTGTCAGCCACTTGATCACATTACTAAAGCCATGTACCAAAACCTTGCTTCTCAGCTGTCAGCCACATGAGCACATTACTAAAGCCATGTACCAATGCCTTATTGTTCAGCTGTCAGCCACTTGATCGCATTACTAAAGCCATGTACCAAAGCATTGCTTTTAAGCTGTCAGCCACATGAGCACATTACTAAAGCCATGTACCAATGCCTTATTGTTCAGCTGTCAGCCACATGAGCACATTACTAAAGCCATGTACCCAAGCCTTGCTTTTCAGCTGTCAGACACTTGATCACATTACTAAAGCCATGTACCAAAGCCTTGCTTTTCAGCTGTCAGCCACGTGATCGCATTACTAAAGCCATGTACCAAAACCTTGCTTTTCAGCTTTCAGCCACTTGATCGCATTACTAAAGCCATGTACCAAAGCCTTGCTTTTCAGCTTTCAGCCACTTGATCGCATTACTAAAGCCATGTACCAAAACCTTGCTTTTCAGCTGTCAGCCACTTGATCACATTACTAAAGCCATGTACCAATGCCTTGCTTTTCAGCTGTCAGCCACGTGATCGCATTACTAAAGCCATGTACCAATGCCTTATTGTTCAGCTGTCAGCCACTTGATCACATTACTAAAGCCATGTACCAATGCCTTGCTTTTCAGCTGTCAGCCACTTGATCGCATTACTAAAGCCATGTACCAATGCCTTATTGTTCAGCTGTCAGTCACATGAGCACATTACTAAAGCCATGTACCAAAGCCTTGCTTTTCAGCTGTCAGCCACGTGATAGCATTACTAAAGCCATGTACCAATGCCTTATTTTTCAGCTGTCAGCCACATGAGCACATTACTAAAGCCATGTACCAAAGCCTTATTGTTCAGCTGTCAGCCACTTGATCACATTACTAAAGCCATGTACCAAAACCTTGCTTCTCAGCTGTCAGCCACATGAGCACATTACTAAAGCCATGTACCAATGCCTTATTGTTCAGCTGTCAGCCACTTGATCGCATTACTAAAGCCATGTACCAAAGCATTGCTTTTCAGCTGTCAGCCACATGAGCACATTACTAAAGCCATGTACCAATGCCTTATTGTTCAGCTGTCAGCCACATGAGCACATTACTAAAGCCATGTACCCAAGCCTTGCTTTTCAGCTGTCAGACACTTGATCACATTACTAAAGCCATGTACCAAAGCCTTGCTTTTCAGCTGTCAGCCACGTGATCGCATTACTAAAGCCATGTACCAAAACCTTGCTTTTCAGCTGTCAGCCACTTGATCGCATTACTAAAGCCATGTACCCAAAGCCTTATTGTTCAGCTGTCAGCCACATGAGCACATTACTAAAGCCATGTACCAAAGCCTTGCTTTTCAGCTGTCAGCCACGTGATCCCATTATTAAAGCCATGTACCAAAGCCTTGCTTTTCAGCTGTCAGCCACTTGATCGCATTACTAAAGCCATGTACCAAAGCCTTGCTTTTCAGCTGTCAGCCACATAAGCACATTACTAAAGCCATGTACCAAAGCCTTGCTTTTCAGCTTTCAGTCACTTGATCACATTACTAAAGCCATGTACCAATGCCTTATTGTTCAGCTGTCAGCCACATGAGCACATTACTAAAGCCATGTACCAAAGCCTTGCTTTTCAGCTGTCAGCCACTTGATCACATTACTAAAGCCATGTACCAATGCCTTATTGTTCAGCTGTCAGCCACATGAGCACATTACTAAAGCCATGTACCAAAGTCCTGTTGTTCAGCTGTCAATCACGTGAGCGCTTTACTAAAGCCATGTACCAAAGCCTTGCATTTCAGCTGTCAGCCACTTGATCGCATTACTAAAGCCATGTACCAAAGCCTTGCTTTTCAGCTGTCAGCCACTTGATCACATTACTAAAGCCATGTACCAATGCCTTATTGTTCAGCTGTCAGCCACATGAGCACATTACTAAAGCCATGTACCAAAGCCTTGCTTTTCAGCTGTCAGCCACTTGATCACATTAATAAAGCCATGTACCAATGCCTTATTTTCAGCTGTCAGCCACATGAGCACATTACTAAAGCCATGTACCAAAGCCTTGCTTTTCAGCTGTCAGCCACTTGATCGCATTACTAAAGCCATGTACCAAACCCTTGCTTTTCAGCTGTCAGCCACTTGATCGCATTACTAAAGCCATGTACCAATGCCTTATTGTTCAGCTGTCAGCCACATGAGCACATTACTAAAGCCATGTACCAAAAACTTGCTTTTCAGCTGTCAGCCACGTGATCACATTATTAAAGCCATGTACCAAAGCCTTGCTTTTCAGCTGTCAGCCACTTGATCGCATTACTAAAGCCATGTACCAAAGCCTTGCTTTTCAGCTGTCAGCCACTTGATCACATTACTAAAGCCATGTACCAAAGTCCTGTTGTTCAGCTGTCAATCACGTGAGCGCTTTACTAAAGCCATGTACCAAAGCCTTGCTTTTCAGCTGTCAGTCACATGAGCACATTACTAAAGCCATGTACCAAAGCCTTGCTTTTCAGCTGTCAGCCACGTGATCACATTATTAAAGCCATGTACCAAAGCCTTGCATTTCAGCTGTCAGCCACTTGATCGCATTACTAAAGCCATGTACCAAAGCCTTGCTTTTCAGCTGTCAGCCACTTGATCAAATTACTAAAGCCATGTACCAATGCCTTATTGTTCAGCTGTCAGCCACATGAGCACATTACTAAAGCCATGTACCAAAGCCTTGCTTTTCAGCTGTCAGCCACTTGATCACATTAATAAAGCCATGTACCAATGCCTTATTTTCAGCTGTCAGCCACATGAGCACATTACTAAAGCCATGTACCAAAGCCTTGCTTTTCAGCTGTCAGCCACTTGATCGCATTACTAAAGCCATGTACCAAACCCTTGCTTTTCAGCTGTCAGCCACTTGATCGCATTACTAAAGCCATGTACCAATGCCTTATTGTTCAGCTGTCAGCCACATGAGCACATTAATAAAGCCATGTACCAAAGCCTTGCTTTTCAGCTGTCAGCCACGTGATCACATTATTAAAGCCATGTACCAAAGCCTTGCTTTTCAGCTGTCAGCCACTTGATCGCATTACTAAAGCCATGTACCAAAGCCTTGCTTTTCAGCTGTCAGCCACTTGATCGCATTACTAAAGCCATGTACCAATGCCTTGCTTTTCAGCTGTCAGCCACATGAGCACATTACTAAAGCCATGTACCAAAGCCTTATTGTTCAGCTGTCAGCCACATGAGCACATTACTAAAGCCATGTACCAAAGCCTTGCTTTTCAGCTGTCAGCCACGTGATCACATTATTAAAGCCATGTACCAAAGCCTTGCTTTTCAGCTGTCAGCCACTTGATCGCATTACTAAAGCCATGTACCAAAGCCTTGCTTTTCAGCTGTCAGCCACTTGATCACATTACTAAAGCCATGTACCAATGCCTTATTGTTCAGCTGTCAGCCACATGAGCACATTACTAAAGCCATGTACCAAAGCCTTGCTTTTCAGCTGTCAGCCACTTGATCACATTAATAAAGCCATGTACCAATGCCTTATTTTCAGCTGTCAGCCACATGAGCACATTACTAAAGCCATGTACCAAAGCCTTGCTTTTCAGCTGTCAGCCACTTGATCGCATTACTAAAGCCATGTACCAATGCCTTATTGTTCAGCTGTCAGCCACATGAGCACATTACTAAAGCCATGTACCAAAGCCTTGCTTTTCAGCTGTCAACCACGTGATCGCATTACTAAAGCCATATACCAAAATCTTGCTTTTCAGCTGTCAGCCACTTGATCGCATTACTAAAGCCATGTACCAAAGTCCTGTTGTTCAGCTGTCAATCACGTGAGCGCTTTACTAAAGCCATGTACCAATGTCTAATTGTTCAGCTATCAGCCACATGAGCGCATTGCTAAAGCCATTACTATTAGAACTAGTGTCAGATCCTTAGAGTATTAGAACTAGTGTCAGATAATTAGAGTATAAGACCTAGTGTCAGATCCTTAGAGTATTAGAACTAGTGTTAAACATGTGATCAGTGGATCTCTTCTCTAAAGGAAGCAAATGAATAGAGAAGTTACAGTATGCTCCATTAAAAGGGCACTAAAGTCATGATACAGATAAAGCAACAGTTTTAAGCAACATTCCACTTTACTTCCAAAATCAAATTTTGCACATTGCTTTTATACACATACTTTATGAGGTACATATACTTATACAAGTCTATGATTGGCTAACAGCTATCACATGATACAGGGGGCTTGCAAATGGAGAAGAAAATACATTTGTTAGAAAAAATCTACTTCTCATTTGAAAGTCATATGGGCCAATTTATCAAGGGCCGAATGGCCCCCGATGCCCCCGTTTCCGCGCGAGTGTTCAGGCTTGCCGGAAAAAGCAGTTATGAAGCAGCAGTCTTAAGACTGCTGCTCCTTAATTGATTCGCTTTCTCTGAGGCTGCAGACATCAATCCGCTTGAGCCTATACGATTGGGGTGATTGACACCCCCTGCTAGCGGATGATTGGCCGCAAATCTACAGGAAGTAGCATTGCACAAGCAGTTCACCAGAACTGCTTGTGCATTGTTAAATGTCAACAGCGTATGTCTGTCGGAGATGCTATGCTACAGCCCCATTGTGTTTTTATTGTGCACTTGTTAATTCTGCAATTCTACTTAATTTAATGGTCCTTTACATTAAACACACCGGCAAATTAAATGTCTATTTGATTGTACATACAATAAATACACCGACAAAATAAATGTCTATTTGATTGTACATACAATAAATACACCGACAAAATAAATGTCTATTTTACTGTACATACATTAAATACAGACAAAATAAATGTCTATTTTACTGTACATACATTAAATACACAGACAAAATCAATGTCTATTTTACTGTACATACATTAAATACACAGACAAAATCATTGTCTATTTTACTGTACATACATTAAATACACAGACAAAATCAATGTCTATTTTACTGTACATACATTAAATACACAGACAAAATCAATGTCTATTTTACTGTACATACATTAAATACACCGACAAAATAAATGTCTATTTTACTGTACATACATTAAATACACAGACAAAATAAATGTCTATTTTACTGTACATACATTAAATACACAGACAAAATAAATGTCTATTTTACTGTACATACATTAAATACACAGACAAAATAAATGTCTATTTTACTGTACATACATTAAATACACAGACAAAATAAATGTCTATTTTACTGTACATACATTAAATACAGACAAAATAAATGTCTATTTTACTGTACATACATTAAATACAGAAAACATAAATGTCTATTTTACTGTACATACATTAAATACAGACAAAATAAATGTCTATTTTACTGTACATACAATAAATACACCGACAAAATAAATATCTATTTTACTGTACATACATTAAATACACAGACAAAATAAATGTCTATTTTACTGTACATACAATAAATACACCGACAAAATAAATATCTATTTTACTGTACATACATTAAATACACCGACAAAATAAATGTCTATTTTACTGTACATACATTAAATACACCGACAAATTAAATGTCTATTTTACAATTTTACTGTACATACAATAAATACACCGACAAAATAAATGTCTATTTTACTGTACATACATTAAATACAACAACAAAATAAATGTCTATTTTACTGTACATACATTAAATACACCGGCAAATTAAATGTCTATTTTACTGTACATACATTAAATACACCGGCAAATTAAATGTCTATTTGATTGTACATACAATAAATACACCTACAAAATAAATGTCTATTTTACTGTACATACATTAAATACAGACAAAATAAATGTCTATTTTACTGTACATACATTAAATACACCGACAAAATAAATGTCTATTTTACTGTACATACATTAAATACACAGACAAAATCATTGTCTATTTTACTGTACATACATTAAATACACAGACAAAATCAATGTCTATTTTACTGTACATACATTAAATACACCGACAAAATAAATGTCTATTTTACTGTACATACATTAAATACACAGACAAAATAAATGTCTATTTTACTGTACATACATTAAATACACAGACAAAATAAATGTCTATTTTACTGTACATACATTAAATACACAGACAAAATAAATGTCTATTTTACTGTACATACATTAAATACACAGACAAAATAAATGTCTATTTTACTGTACATACATTAAATACAGACAAAATAAATGTCTATTTTACTGTACATACATTAAATACAGAAACCATAAATGTCTATTTTACTGTACATACATTAAATACAGACAAAATAAATGTCTATTTTACTGTACATACAATAAATACACCGACAAAATAAATATCTATTTTACTGTACATACATTAAATACACAGACAAAATAAATGTCTATTTTACTGTACATACAATAAATACACCGACAAAATAAATATCTATTTTACTGTACATACATTAAATACACCGACAAAATAAATGTCTATTTTACTGTACATACATTAAATACACCGACAAATTAAATGTCTATTTTACAATTTTACTGTACATACAATAAATACACCGACAAAATAAATGTCTATTTTACTGTACATACATTAAATACAACAACAAAATAAATGTCTATTTTACTGTACATACATTAAATACACCGGCAAATTAAATGTCTATTTTACTGTACATACATTAAATAAACCAACAAAATAAATGTCTATTTTACTGTACATACATTAAATACACCGACAAAATAAATGTCTATTTTACTGTACATACATTAAATACACCGGCAAATTAAATGTCTATTTGATTGTACATACAATAAATACACCTACAAAATAAATGTCTATTTTACTGTACATACATTAAATACAGACAAAATAAATGTCTATTTTACTGTACATACAATAAATACACAGACAAAATAAATGTCTATTTTACTGTACATACATTAAATACAACGAGAAAATAAATGTCTATTTTACTGTACATACATTAAATACAACGAGAAAATAAATGTCTATTTTACTGTACATACATTAAATACATTGACAAAATAAATGTCTATTTTACTGTACATACATTAAATACAGACAAAATAAATGTATATTTTACTGTACATACAATAAATACACCGACAAAATAAATGTCTATTTTACTGTACATACAATAAATACATCGACAAAATAAATGTCTATTTTACTGTACATACATTAAATACACCGACAAAATAAATGTCTATTTTACTGTACATACATTAAATACAGACAAAATAAATGTCTATTTTACTTTACATACAATAAATACACAGACAAAATAAATGTCTATTTTACTGTACATACATTAAATACACAGACAAAATAAATGTCTATTTTACTGTACATACATTAAATACACCGACAAAATAAATGTCTATTTTACTGTACATACATTAAATACACCGACAAAATAAATGTCTATTTTACTGTAGATACATTAAATACACAGACAAAATAAATGTCTATTTTACTGTACATACATTAAATACAGACAAAATAAATGTCTATTTTACTGTACATACATTAAATACACCGACAAAATAAATGTCTATTTTACTGTGAATACATTAAATACAACGAGAAAAACAGAATTTATGTTTACCTGATAAATTACTTTCTCCAACGGTGTGTCCGGTCCACGGCGTCATCCTTACTTGTGGGATATTCTCTTCCCCAACAGGAAATGGCAAAGAGCCCAGCAAAGCTGGTCACATGATCCCTCCTAGGCTCCGCCTTCCCCAGTCATTCGACCGACGTAAAGGAGGAATATTTGCATAGGAGAAATCATATGATACCGTGGTGACTGTAGTTAGAGAAATTAAATCATCAGACCTGATTAAAAAAACAGGGCGGGCCGTGGACCGGACACACCGTTGGAGAAAGTAATTTATCAGGTAAACATAAATTCTGTTTTCTCCAACATAGGTGTGTCCGGTCCACGGCGTCATCCTTACTTGTGGGAACCAATACCAAAGCTTTAGGACACGGATGATGGGAGGGAGCAAATCAGGTCACCTAGATGGAAGGCACCACGGCTTGCAAAACCTTTCTCCCAAAAATAGCCTCAGAAGAAGCAAAAGTATCAAATTTGTAAAATTTGGTAAAAGTGTGCAGTGAAGACCAAGTCGCTGCCTTACATATCTGATCAACAGAAGCCTCGTTCTTGAAGGCCCATGTGGAAGCCACAGCCCTAGTGGAATGAGCTGTGATTCTTTCAGGAGGCTGCCGTCCGGCAGTCTCATAAGCCAATCTGATGATGCTTTTAAGCCAAAAAGAGAGAGAGGTAGAAGTTGCTTTTTGACCTCTCCTTTTACCAGAATAAACAACAAACAAGGAAGATGTTTGTCTGAAATCCTTTGTAGCCTCTAAATAGAATTTTAGAGCACAAACTACATCCAAATTGTGCAACAAACGTTCCTTCTTTGAAACTGGATTCGGACACAAAGAAGGCACAACTATCTCCTGGTTAATATTTTTATTAGAAACAACTTTCGGAAGAAAACCAGGTTTAGTACGCAAAACCACCTTATCTGCATGGAACACCAGATAAGGAGGAGAACACTGCAGAGCAGATAACTCTGAAACTCTTCTAGCAGAAGAAATTGCAACCAAAAATAAAACTTTCCAAGATAATAACTTAATATCTACGGAATGTAAGGGTTCAAATGGAACCCCTTGAAGAACTTAAAGAACTAAATTGAGACTCCAAGGAGGAGTCAAAGGTTTGTAAACAGGCTTGATTCTAACCAGAGCCTGAACGAAAGCCTGAACATCTGGCACAGCCGCCAGCTTCTTGTGAAGTAAAACAGATAAAGCAGAAATCTGTCCCTTCAAAGAACTTGCAGATAATCCTTTCTCCAAACCCTCTTGTAGAAAGGATAGAATCTTAGGAATTTTTACCCTGTTCCATGGGAATCCTTTCGATTCGCACCAACAGATATATTTCTTCCATACTTTATGGTAAATTTTCCTAGTTACAGGCTTTCTAGCCTGAATAAGAGTATCAATGACAGAATCTGAGAACCCACGCTTTGATAAAATCAAGCGTTCAATCTCCAAGCAGTCAGTTGGAGTGATGCCAGATTCGGATGTTCGAACGGACCTTGAACAAGAAGGTCCCGTCTCAAAGGTAGCTTCCATGGTGGAGCCGATGACATATTCACCAGGTCTGCATACCAAGTTCTGCGTGGCCACGCAGGAGCTATCAAGATCACCGAAGCCCTCTCTTGATTGATCCTGGCTACCAGCCTGGGAATGAGAGGAAACGGTGGGAACACATAAGCTAGGTTGAAGGTCCAGGGCGCTACTAGTGCATCTACTAGAGTCGCCTTGGGATCCCTGGATCTGGACCCGTAGCAAGGAACCTTGAAGTTCTGACGAGACGCCATCAGATCCATGTCTGGAATGCCCCATAATTGAGTTATTTGGGCAAAGATTTCCGGATGGAGTTCCCACTCCCCCGGATGAAATGTCTGACGACTCAGAAAATCCGCTTCCCAATTTTCCACTCCTGGGATGTGGATTGCAGACAAGTGGCAGGAGTGAAGCTCCGCCCATTGAATTACTTTGGTCACTTCTTCCATCGCCAGGGAACTCCTTGTTCCCCCCTGATGGTTGATATACGCAACAGTCGTCATGTTGTCTGATTGAAACCTTATGAATTTGGCCTTTGCTAGTTGAGGCCAAGCCTTGAGAGCATTGAATATCGCTCTCAGTTCCAGAATGTTTATCGGGAGAAGAGATTCTTCCCAAGACCATAGACCCTGAGCCTTCAGGTGTTTCCAGACCGCGCCCCAGCCCACCAGGCTGGCGTCGGTCGTTACAATGACCCACTCTGGTCTTCTGAAGCTCATCCCTTGGGACAGGTTGTCCAGGGTCAGCCACCAACGGAGTGAATCTCTGGTCCTCTGATCTACTTGGATCGTCTGGGACAAATCTGTATAATCCCCATTCCACTGTCTGAGCATGCACAGTTGTAATGGTCTTAGATGAATTCGCGCAAAAGGAACTATGTCCATTGCCGCAACCATCAAACCTATTACTTCCATGCACTGCGCTATGGAAGGAAGAAGAACAGAATGAAGTACTTGACAAGAGCTTAGAAGTTTTGATTTTCTGGCTTCTGTCAGAAAAATCTTCATTTCCAAGGAGTCTATTATTGTTCCCAAGAAGGGAACTCTTGTTGACGGGAATAGAGAACTTTTTTCTACGTTCACTTTCCACCCGTGAGATCTGAGAAAGGCTAGGACAATGTCCGTATGAGCCTTTGCTTGTGGTAGAGACGACGCTTGAATCAGTATGTCGTCCAAGTAGGGTACTACTGCAATGCCCCTTGGCCTTAGCACCGCTAGAAGGGACCCTAGTACCTTTGTGAAAATTCTTGGAGCAGTGGCTAGTCCGAATGGAAGTGCCACAAACTGGTAATGCTTGTCCAGAAAGGCGAATCTTAGGAACCGATGATGTTCCTTGTGGATAGGAATATGTAGATACGCATCCTTTAAATCCACCGTGGTCATGAATTGACCTTCCTGGATGGTAGGAAGAATTGTCCGAATGGTTTCCATCTTGAACGATGGGACCTTGAGAAATTTGTTTAGGATCTTGAGATCCAAAATTGGCCTGAATGTTCCCTCTTTTTTGGGAACTATGAACAGATTGGAGTAAAACCCCATCCCTTGTTCTCCTAATGGAACAGGATGAATCACTCCCATTTTTAACAGGTCTTCTACACAATGTAAGAATGCCTGTCTTTTTATTTGGTCTGAAGACAATTGAGACCTGTGGAACCTTCCCCTTGGGGATAGGTCCTTGAATTCCAGGAGATAACCTTGAGAAACTATTTCTAGCGCCCAAGGATCCTGAACATCTCTTGCCCAAGCCTGAGCCAAGAGAGAGAGTCTGCCCCCACCAGATCCGGTCCCGGATCGGGGGCCAGCATCTCATGCTGTCTTGGTAGCGGTAGCGGGCTTCTTGGCCTGCTTACCTTTGTTCCAGCCTTGCATCGGTCCCCAGGCTGGCTTGGTTTGAGAAGAATTACCCTCTTGCTTATAGGATGTCGAATTCGAGGCTGGTCCGTTTCTGCGAAAGGGACGAAAATTTGTTTTATTTTTAGCCTTAAAAGACCTATCCTGAGGAAGGGCGTGGCCCTTTCCCCCAGTGATGTCTGAAATAATCTCTTTCAAGTCAGGGCCAAACAGCGTTTTCCCCTTGAAAGGGATGTTAAGCAATCTGTTCTTGGAGGACACATCCGCTGACCAAGATTTCAGCCAAAGCGCTCTGCGCGCCACAATAGCAAAACCTGAATTTTTCGCCGCTAATCTAGCTAATTGCAAAGTGGCGTCTAAGGTAAAAGAGTTAGCCAACTTAAGTGCTTGAACTCTGTCCATAACCTCCTCATAAGAGGATGCTTGATTGAGCGACTTTTCTAGTTCCTCGAACCAGAAACACGCTGCTGTAGTGACAGGAACAATGCATGAAATTGGTTGTAGAAGGTAACCTTGCTGAACAAACATCTTTTTAAGCAAACCCTCTAATTTTTTATCCATAGGATCTTTGAAAGCACAACTATCTTCTATAGGGATAGTGGTGCGTTTGTTTAGAGTAGAAACCGCCCCCTCGACCTTGGGGACTGTCTGCCATAAGTCCTTCCTGGGGTCGACCATAGGAAATAATTTCTTAAATATAGGGGGAGGGACAAAAGGTATGCCGGGCCTTTCCCATTCTTTATTTACAATGTCCGCCACCCGCTTGGGTATAGGAAAAGCTTCGGGGGGCACCGGGACCTCTAGGAACCTGTCCATCTTACATAATTTCTCTGGAATGACCAAATTGTCACAATCATCCAGAGTAGATAACACCTCCTTAAGCAGAGCGCGGAGATGTTCCAATTTAAATTTAAATGTAATAACGTCAGGTTCAGCTTGTTGAGAAATTTTTCCTGAATCTGAAATTTCTCCCTCAGACAAAACCTCCCTAGCCCCTTCAGACTGGTGTAAGGGCATGTCAGAACCATTATCATCAGCGTCCTCGTGCTCTTCAGTATCTAAAACAGAGCAGTCGCGCTTTCGCTGATAAGTGGGCATTTTGGCTAAAATGTTTTTAATAGAATTATCCATTACAGCCGTTAATTGTTGCATAGTAAGGAGGATTGGCGCACTAGATTCACTAGGGACCTCCTGAGTGGGCAAGACTGGTGTAGACATAGAAGGAGATGATGCAGTACCATGCTTACTCCCCTCACTTAAGGAATCATTTTGGGCAACATTATTATTTCATCACATATATTTAAATGGAGAGGAACCTTGGATTCCGAACATACAGAACATCGTCTATCTGATAGTTCAGACATGTTAATAGGCATAAACTTGATAACAAAGCACAAAAAACGTTTTAAAATAAAACCGTTACTGTCTCTTTAAATTTTAAACTGAACACACTTTTTTACTGAATATACGCAAAAGTATGAAGGAAATGTTCAAAATTCACCAAAATTTCACCACAGTGTCATAAAGCCTTAAAAGTATTGCACACCAAATTTGAAAGCTTTAACTCTTAAAATAACGGAACCGGAGCCGTTTTTACATTTAACCCCTATACAGTCCCTGGTATCTGCTTTGCTGAGACCCAACCAAGCCCAGAGGGGAATACGATACCAAATGACGCCTTGAATAAGCTTTTTCAGTGGATCTGAGCTCCTCACACATGCATCTGCATGCCTTGCTTCTCAAAAACAACTGCGCATTAGTGGCGCGAAAATGAGGCTCTGCCTATGACTAGAAAAGGCCCCCAGTGAAAAAGGTGTCCAATACAGTGCCTGCCGTTTTTTTAATAAAATTCCCAAGATTAAAATAACTCTCCAAAGTTATAAACCATTAAATATGCTTATAAAGTAATCGTTTTGGCCCAGAAAAATGTCTACCAGTCTTTAAAGCCCTTGTGAAGCCCTTTTATTCTTATATTGAAAATTAAGAAAATGCCTTACCGGATCCCATAGGGAAAATGACAGCTTCCAGCATTACCAAGTCTTGTTAGAAATGTGTCATACCTCAAGCAGCCAAAGTCTGCTCACTGTTTCCCCCAACTGAAGTTAATTCCTCTCAACAGTCCTGTGTGGAAACAGCCATCGATTTTACTAACGGTTGCTAAAATCATTTTCCTCTTACAAACAGAAATCTTCATCTCTTTTCTGTTTCAGAGTAAATAGTACATACCAGCACTATTTTAAAATAACAAACTCTTGATAGAAGAATAAAAACTACATTTAAACACCAAAAAACTCTGAGCCATCTCCGTGGAGATGTTGCCTGTGCAACGGCAAAGAGAATGACTGGGGAAGGCGGAGCCTAGGAGGGATCATGTGACCAGCTTTGCTGGGCTCTTTGCCATTTCCTGTTGGGGAAGAGAATATCCCACAAGTAAGGATGACGCCGTGGACCGGACACACCTATGTTGGAGAAATAAATGTCTATTTTACTGTACATACATTAAATATAACAACAAAATAAATGTCTATTTTACTGTACATACATTAAATACAGACAAAATAAAGGTCTATTTTACTGTACATACATTAAATACAGACAAAATAAATGTCTATTTTACTGTACATACATTAAATACAGGCAAAATAAATGTCTATTTAACTGTACATACATTAAATACACAGACAAAATAAATGTCTATTTTACTGTACATACATTAAATACAGACAAAATAAATGTCTATTTTACTGTACATACATTAAATACAGACAAAATAAATGTCTATTTTACTGTACATACATTAAATACAGACAAAATAAATGTCTATTTTACTGTACATACATTAAATACAGACAAAATAAATGTCTATTTAACTGTACATACATTAAATACACAGACAAAATAAATGTCTATTTTACTGTACATACATTAAATACAGACAAAATAAATGTCTATTTTTACTGTAAACATTAAATACAGACAAAATAAATGTCTATTTTACTGTACATATATTAAATAGACAAATTAAATGTCTATTTTACTGTACATACATTAAATACAGACAAAATAAATGTCTATTTTACTGTACATACATTAAATAAAGACACAATAAATGTATATTTTACTGTACATACATTAAATACACCGAGAAAATACATGTCTATTTTACTGTACATACATTAAATACACTGAGAAAATAAATGTCTATTTTACTGTACATACATTAAATACAACAACAAAATAAATGTCTATTTTACTGTACATACATTAAATACAGACAAAATAAATGTCTATTTTACTGTACATACATTAAATACAGACAAAATAAATGTCTATTTTACTGTACATACATTAAATACAACAACAAAATAAATGTCTATTTTACTGTATATACATTAAATACACCGACAAAATAAATGTCTATTTTACTGTACATACATTAAATACAGACAAAATAAATGTCTATTTTACTGTACATACATTAAATACAACGAGAAAATAAATGTCTATTTTACTGTACATACATTAAATACAGACAAAATGTTTATTTTACTGTACATACATTAAATACAGACAAAATAAATGTCTATTTTACTGTGAATACATTAAATACTACGAGAAAATAAATGTCTATTTTACTGTACATACATTAGACAAAATAAATGTCTATTTTACTGTACATACATTAAATACAGACAAAATAAATGTCTATTTTACTGTGAATACATTAAATACAACGAGAAAATAAATGTCTATTTTACTGTACATACATTAAATACAGACAAAATAAATGTCTATTTTACTGTACATACATTAAATACAGACAAAATAAATGTCTATTTAACTGTACATACATTAAATACACAGACAAAATAAATGTCTATTTTACTGTACATACATTAAATACAGACAAAATAAATGTCTATTTTACTGTACATACATTAAATACAGACAAAATAAATGTATATTTTACTGTACATACATTAAATACAGACACAATAAATGTCTATTTTACTGTACATACATTAAATACACCGAGAAAATAAATGTCTATTTTACTGTACATACATTAAATACACTGAGAAAATAAATGTCTATTTTACTGTACATACATTAAATACAACAACAAAATAAATGTCTATTTTACTGTACATACATTAAATACAACGACAAAATAAATGTCTATTTTACTGTACATACATTAAATACAACAACAAAATAAATGTCTATTTTACTGTACATACATTAAATACACAGACAAAATAAATGTCTATTTTACTGTACATACATTAAATACACAGACAAAATAAATGTCTATTTTACTGTACATACATTAAATACAACGACAAAATAAATGTCTATTTTACTGTACATACATTAAATACAGACAAAATAAATGTCTATTTTACTGTACATACAATAAATACGACAAAATAAAGGTCTATTTTACTGTACATACATTAAATACAGACAAAATAAAGGTCTATTTAACTGTACATACTTTAAATACAGACAAAATAAAGGTCTATTTTGCTGTACATACATTAAATAAACCGACAAAATAAATGTCTATTTTACTGTACATACATTAAATAAACCGACAAAATAAATGTCTATTTTACTGTACATACATTAAATACACCGACAAAATAAATGTCTATTTTACTGTACATACATTAAATACAGACAAAATAAATGTCTATTTTACTGTACATACAATAAATACACCGACAAAATAAATGTCTAATTTACTGTACATACATTAAATACACCGACAAAATAAATGTCTATTTTACTGTACATACATTAAATACAACGAGAAAATAAATGTCTATTTTACTGTACATACATTAAATACAACGAGAAAATAAATGTCTATTTTACTGTACATACATTAAATACATCGACAAAATAAATGTCTATTTTACTGTACATACATTAAATACAGACAAAATAAATGTCTATTTTACTGTACATACAATAAATACACCGACAAAATAAATGTCTAATTTACTGTACATACATTAAATACACCGACAAAATAAATGTCTATTTTACTGTACATACATTAAATACAACGAGAAAATAAATGTCTATTTTACTGTACATACATTAAATACAACGAGAAAATAAATGTCTATTTTACTGTACATACATTAAATACATTGACAAAATAAATGTCTATTTTACTGTACATACATTAAATACAGACAAAATAAATGTCTATTTTACTGTACATACAATAAATACACCAACAAAATAAATGTCTATTTTACTGTACATATATTAAATACAGACAAAATAAATGTATATTTTACTGTACATACAATAAATACACCGACAAAATAAATGTCTATTTTACTGTACATACAATAAATACATCGACAAAATAAATGTCTATTTTACTGTACATACATTAAATACACCGACAAAATAAATCTCTATTTTACTGTACATACATTAAATACACCGACAAAATAAATGTCTATTTTACTGTACATACATTAAATACAGACAAAATAAATGTCTATTTTACTGTACATACAATAAATACACAGACAAAATAAATGTCTATTTTACTGTACATACATTAAATACACCGACAAAATAAATGTCTATTTTACTGTACATACATTAAATACACAGACAAAATAAATGTCTATTTTACTGTACATACATTAAATACACCGACAAAATAAATGTCTATTTTACTGTAGATACATTAAATACACCGACAAAATAAATGTCTATTTTACTGTACATACATTAAATACAGACAAAATAAATGTCTATTTAACTGTACATACATTAAATACACCAACAAAATAAATAACTATTTTACTGTACATACATTAAATACACCGACAAAATAAATGTCTATTTTACTGTACATACATTAAATACACTGAGAAAATAAATGTCTATTTTACTGTACATACATTAAATACACCAACAAAATAAATGTCTATTTTACTGTACATACATTAAATACACCGAGAAAATAAATGTCTATTTTACTGTACATACATTAAATACACTGAGAAAATAAATGTCTATTTTACTGTACATACATTAAATACACCGAGAAAATAAATGTCTATTTTACTGTACATACATTAAATACAACAACAAAATAAATGTCTATTTTACTGTACATACATTAAATACAGACAAAATAAATGTCTATTTTACTGTACATACATTAAATACAGACAAAATAAATGTCTATTTTACTGTACATACATTAAATACAACAACAAAATAAATGTCTATTTTACTGTACATACATTAAATACAACAACAAAATAAATGTCTATTTTACTGTACATACATTAAATACAGACAAAATAAATGTCTATTTTACTGTACATACATTAAATACGAGAAAATAAATGTCTATTTTACTGTACATACATTAAATACAGACAAAATGTCTATTTTACTGTGAATACATTAAATACGAGAAAATAAATGTCTATTTTACTGTACATACATTAAATACAGACAAAATAAATGTCTATTTTACTGTACATACATTAAATACAGACAAAATAAATGTCTATTTTACTGTACATACATTAAATACAGACAAAATAAATGTCTATTTAACTGTACATACATTAAATACACAGACAAAATAAATGTCTATTTTACTGTACATACATTAGACAAAATAAATCTCTATTTTACTGTACATACATTAAATACAGACAAAATAAATCTCTATTTTACTGTGAATACATTAAATACAACGAGAAAATAAATGTCTATTTTACTGTACATACATTAAATACAGACAAAATAAATGTCTATTTTACTGTACATACATTAAATACAGACAAAATAAATGTCTATTTTACTGTACATACATTAAATACAGACAAAATAAATGTCTATTTTACTGTACATACATTAAATACAGACAAAATAAATGTCTATTTTTACTGTAAACATTAAATACAGACAAAATAAATGTCTATTTTACTGTACATACATTAAATACAGACAAAATAAATGTCTATTTTACTGTACATACATTAAATACAGACAAAATAAATGTCTATTTTACTGTACATACATTAAATACAGACAATAAATGTATATTTTACTGTACATACATTAAATACACCGAGAAAATAAATGTCTATTTTACTGTACATACATTAAATACACTGAGAAAATAAATGTCTATTTTACTGTACATACATTAAATACAACAACAAAATAAATGTCTATTTTACTGTACATACATTAAATACATCGACAAAATAAATGTCTATTTTACTGTACATACATTAAATACAGACAAAATAAATGTCTATTTTACTGTACATACAATAAATACACCGACAAAATAAATGTCTAATTTACTGTACATACATTAAATACACCGACAAAATAAATGTCTATTTTACTGTACATACATTAAATACAACGAGAAAATAAATGTCTATTTTACTGTACATACATTAAATACAACGAGAAAATAAATGTCTATTTTACTGTACATACATTAAATACATCGACAAAATAAATGTCTATTTTACTGTACATACATTAAATACAGACAAAATAAATGTCTATTTTACTGTACATACAATAAATACACCGACAAAATAAATGTCTATTTTACTGTACATACAATAAATACACCAACAAAATAAATGTCTATTTTACTGTACATATATTAAATACAGACAAAATAAATGTATATTTTACTGTACATACAATAAATACACCGACAAAATAAATGTCTATTTTACTGTACATACAATAAATACATCGACAAAATAAATGTCTATTTTACTGTACATACATTAAATACACCGACAAAATAAATCTCTATTTTACTGTACATACATTAAATACACCGACAAAATAAATGTCTATTTTACTGTACATACATTAAATACAGACAAAATAAATGTCTATTTTACTGTACATACAATAAATACACAGACAAAATAAATGTCTATTTTACTGTACATACATTAAATACACCGACAAAATAAATGTCTATTTTACTGTACATACATTAAATACACCGACAAAATAAATGTCTATTTTACTGTACATACATTAAATACACCAACAAAATAAATGTCTATTTTACTGTAGATACATTAAATACACCGACAAAATAAATGTCTATTTTACTGTACATACATTAAATACAGACAAAATAAATGTCTATTTAACTGTACATACATTAAATACACCAACAAAATAAATAACTATTTTACTGTACATACATTAAATACACCGACAAAATAAATGTCTATTTTACTGTACATACATTAAATACACAGACAAAATAAATGTCTATTTTACTGTACATATATTAAATAGACAAATTAAATGTCTATTTTACTGTACATACATTAAATACAGACAAAATAAATGTCTATTTTACTGTACATACATTAAATACAGACACAATAAATGTATATTTTACTGTACATACATTAAATACACCGAGAAAATAAATGTCTATTTTACTGTACATACATTAAATACACTGAGAAAATAAATGTCTATTTTACTGTACATACATTAAATACAACAACAAAATAAATGTCTATTTTACTGTACATACATTAAATACAACAACAAAATAAATGTCTATTTTACTGTACATACATTAAATACAGACAAAATAAATGTCTATTTTACTGTACATACATTAAATACAGACAAAATAAATGTCTATTTTACTGTACATACATTAAATACAACAACAAAATAAATGTCTATTTTACTGTACATACATTAAATACAACAACAAAATAAATGTCTATTTTACTGTACATACATTAAATACAGACAAAATAAATGTCTATTTTACTGTACATACATTAAATACAACGAGAAAATAAATGTCTATTTTACTGTACATACATTAAATACAGACAAAATAAATGTCTATTTTACTGTGAATACATTAAATACGAGAAAATAAATGTCTATTTTACTGTACATACATTAAATACAGACAAAATAAATGTCTATTTTACTGTACATACATTAAATACAGACAAAATAAATGTCTATTTAACTGTACATACATTAAATACACAGACAAAATAAATCTCTATTTTACTGTACATACATTAGACAAAATAAATCTCTATTTTACTGTACATACATTAAATACAGACAAAATAAATCTCTATTTTACTGTGAATACATTAAATACAACGAGAAAATAAATGTCTATTTTACTGTACATACATTAAATACAGACAAAATAAATGTCTATTTTACTGTACATACATTAAATACAGACAAAATAAATGTCTATTTAACTGTACATACATTAAATACACAGACAAAATAAATGTCTATTTTACTGTACATACATTAAATACAGACAAAATAAATGTCTATTTTACTGTACATACATTAAATACAGACAAAATAAATGTCTATTTTTACTGTAAACATTAAATACAGACAAAATAAATGTCTATTTTACTGTACATATATTAAAGAGACAAATTAAATGTCTATTTTACTGTACATACATTAAATACAGACAAAATAAATGTCTATTTTACTGTACATACATTAAATACAGACACAATAAATGTATATTTTACTGTACATACATTAAATACACCGAGAAAATAAATGTCTATTTTACTGTACATACATTAAATACAACAACAAAATAAATGTCTATTTTACTGTACATACATTAAATACGACAAAATAAATGTCTATTTTACTGTACATACATTAAATACAACGAGAAAATAAATGTCTATTTTACTGTACATACATTAAATACAACGAGAACATAAATGTCTATTTTACTGTACATACATTAAATACACAGACAAAATAAATGTCTATTTTACTGTACATACATTAAATACGACAAAATAAAAGTCTATTTTACTGTACATACATTAAATACGACAAAATAAAGGTCTATTTTACTGTACATACATTAAATACAGACAAAATAAAGGTCTATTTAACTGTACAAACATTAAATACAGACAAAATAAAGGTCTATTTTGCTGTACATACATTAAAAACAGACAAAATAAAGGTCTATTTTACTGTACATACATTAAATAAACCGACAAAATAAATGTCTATTTTACTGTACATACATTAAATAAACCAACAAAATAAAGGTCTATTTTACTGTACATACATTAAATACACCGACAAAATAAATGTCTATTTTACTGTACATACATTAAATACACCGACAAAATAAATGTCTATTTTACTGTACATACATTAAATACACCGACAAAATAAATGTCTATTTTACTGTACATACATTAAATACACTGAAAAAATAAATGTCTATTTTACTGTACATACATTAAATACAGACAAAATAAATGTCTATTTTACTGTACATACATTAAATACAGACAAAATAAATGTCTATTTTACTGTACATACATTAAATACAACAACAAAATAAATGTCTATTTTACTGTACATACATTAAATACACAGACAAAATAAATGTCTATTTTACTGTACATACATTAAATACACCGACAAAATAAATGTCTATTTTACTGTACAAACATTAAATACAGACAAAATAAATGTCTATTTTACTGTACATACATTAAATACAACGAGAAAATAAATGTCTATTTTACTGTACCTACATTAAATATAACAACAAAATAAATGTCTATTTTACTGTACATACATTAAATACAGACAAAATAAATGTTTATTTTACTGTACATACATTAAATACAGACAAAATAAATGTCTATTTTACTGTGAATACATTAAATACGAGAAAATAAATGTCTATTTTACTGTACATACATTAAATACAGACAAAATAAATGTCTATTTTACTGTACATACATTAAATACAGACAAAATAAATGTCTATTTTACTGTGAATACATTAAATACAACGAGAAAATAAATGTCTATTTTACTGTACATACATTAAATACAGACAAAATAAATCTCTATTTTACTGTATATACATTAAATACAGACAAAATAAATCTCTATTTTACTGTACATACATTAAATACACAGACAAAATAAATCTCTATTTTACTGTACATACATTAAATACAGACAAAATAAATGTCTATTTTACTGTACATACATTAAATACAACGAGAAAATAAATGTCTATTTTACAGTACATACATTAAATACAACGAGAAAATAAATGTCTATTTTACTGTACATACATTAAATACAACGAGAAAATAAATGTCTATTTTACTGTACATACATTAAATATAACGACAAAATAAATGTATTTTACTGTACAGACATTAAATACACCGACAAAATAAATGTCTATTTTACTGTACATACATTAAATAACGACACAATAAATGTCTATTTTACTGTACATACATTAAATACAGACAAAATAAATGTCTATTTTACTGTACATACATTAAATACAGACAAAATAAATGTCTATTTTACTGTACATACATTAAATACAGACAAATAAATGTCTATTTTACTGTACATACATTAAATACAGACAAAATAAATGTCTATTTTACTGTACATACATTAAATACAGACAAAATAAATGTCTATTTAACTGTACATACATTAAATCCACAGACAAAATAAATGTCTATTTTTACTGTACAAACATTAAATACAGACAAAATAAATGTCTATTTTACTGTACATACATTAAATACAGACAAAATAAATGTCTATTTTACTGTACATATATTAAATAGACAAATTAAATGTCTATTTTACTGTACATACATTAAATACAGACAAAATAAATGTATTTTACTGTACATACATTAAATACAGACAAAATAAATGTCTATTTTACTGTACACACATTAAATACAGACAAAATAAATGTCTATTTTACTGTACATATATTAAATAGACAAATTAAATGTCTATTTTACTGTACATACATTAAATACAGACAAAATGTCTATTTTACTGTACATACATTAAATACAGACACAATAAATGTATATTTTACTGTACATACATTAAATACACCGAGAAAATAAATGTCTATTTTAATGTACATACATTAAATACAGACACAATAAATGTATATTTTACTGTACATACATTAAATACAACGACAAAATAAATGTCTATTTTAATGTACATACATTAAATACACAGACAAAATAAATGTCTATTTTACTGCACATACATTAAATACAACGACAAAATAAATGTCTAATTTACTGTACATACATTAAATACACAGACAAAATAAATGTCTATTTTACTGTACATACATTAAATACCACAAAATAAAAGTCTATTTTACTGTACATACATTAAATACGACAAAATAAAGGTCTATTTAACTGTACATACATTAAATACAGACAAAATAAAGGTCTATTTAACTGTACATACATTAAATACACAGACAAAATAAAGGTCTATTTAACTGTACATACATTAAATACACCGACAAAATAAATGTCTATTTTACTGTACATACATTAAATACACCGACAAAATAAATGTCTATTTTACTGTACATACATTAAATACACAGACAAAATAAATGTCTATTTTACTGTACATACATTAAATACAGACAAAATAAATGTCTATTTTACTGTACATACATTAAATACAGTAAAAATAAATTGTTTGTAAACAATGTAAGTGGGAACTTGTAGAATAAAGTCTGAGACATTTAACCTTAGGTGATAGGTAGTGAAAACCCCCTTGTATAATAATAGTAAATAATAATAGTGCCTGGCACAATAAAAATAACTTACCCTTCAGTAATAATACATCTGAAAAATGGCCATTGTGTGCAGAAACAAAGGAGCAGTTGAGGAAATTAAAAATGAGTGGAAAATAGCGCAGTTATTAACCAAGGTAGTAAGGCAGGCGCTATCTAAGGCCGGGAGTGCTGCTCTATAGGGTGCTGCATAGCAAAACCAGAGCACCAAAGCGCTAAAGTGAAGGAGCAAGCCATAAATAGAGAAATAAGTCTGTGCACAAAAACATAAAATACAGAGACTCCCCCACACATTGTCAAATTGTTAAATCCCCTTTACTGTGTATTCAACAGAGGGTATAAAATTGCATTGAGATGTAACTCTCAGGTAAATTAACTAATAGAAAATAGCAGCTGTTACCCCATAATAAAGTTTCCATAATTACTAGAAAAATCTAAGTAATAAATTCAGCATTAGTCTGTTACATGTGTATGCTCCCAGTCTATGATGGACCTCAGAGTGATGTGCCTGTTAATAGCCTGTGGACTATGTAGATGCATACAAATGCATTCACTTACCTTAATAGTTAAAGTAGGATGATACTAATCAGATCAGGCACTATTGCCTGCAGAACTTCCTGCCAAAAGCAGCCTCATTAGAAGCATATACATCAAAGAGATAACATAGAAGACTGAGAAGCTGCATTACAAATCTGATCAATATAAGCTTCATTACAAAAGGCCTAAGAAGTAGCCACTGCTCTAGTGGGATGAGCAGTAATGCGCTCAGGGGTATTTTTTTCATGACCAAATAAGCCTTGTGAATTAAAGTTTTAGGCCAGGCAGCTAAAGTAACAGCTGTAGCTTTCTCACCTATGCGAGGCCAAGAAAAATGAAGAAAAAAGAGAAGACAAAAGTCTGAAATCTTTTGTGGCTTAAACATAATATTTGAGAGCTCTCACAACAACCAAATTGTGGAGAAGACACTCCTTAGAATTATTAGGAGCTGGATAAAAAGTAACCACAAGTTCCTCATTGATAATATCTGTAAATCCTACCTTATTAATAATAGCTAGTGTAAGGAACAGCCTCACGCTAACTATTTTTTTATGCTAGAAGAAAAAGCTGAAGGTCTAAACCATGCATTGGCTCAAAAGGAGAAGTTTGAAGAACTCTCAAAACCAGATTAAGATTCCAAGAAGAAAATGGACTGATTTAATTTGAATTAGAGCCTGAACAAATGCCTGAAAGTTAGAGTTTTAGCAATTTTCTTATGAAACAAGCTGATAAACCGTTACAAGACCTTCCTACAGGAACTCAAGAACTCTAGGAATTCTAAAATAATTCCAACAATAGCTTTTTTTAAAACATCATGCAAAAAAGGTTTTCCAGACCTTATGATAAATATGTCTGGTTAAGGCTCCCTAGCCTTAATAAAGGTATCAGTAGCTTTTTCAGAAAAAACATGCAGTCAAATTCAGAGTTTTTGAGGTCTTGATAAAAGAAAGTGCCCTGAGAGAGAAGATCCTTTCGCTGAGAAAGTGAATCAGGCATGGGGAAAGAGGAAGGCTGCTTGGGAGCTGCCTTAAGAAATGTATTAATCCCATTATCAGGTTGCTTAACTGTAGCAGGACAATCCTTTACTTCTAAAGCAATTAGAACTTTTCTCAATACAGCATAAATATGTTCAAGTCTAACATTAAAGGACACATCCTGTGCCATAGCAGCATGGTCCTGAGACAGAGAATATCCTCAGAATAAGAGCCCTCAGAGTCAGAAACACCCCTATCATTAATTGGGGCCACTCCTCAAGGAAGTTCATGAACTTAAGGGCAGAGTAGACCCACATTCAAATCCTTGCAAACGTCTGCACGCAACAGCTGGAGGCAAGCAGGCTAGAACCTTACTAATAGCATAGTGAATAGAATCCTTTAGTTTAGGTGGACACTCCTTGAGGCAAGTTTATTAGGGTGAATACCTTGCACATTCGGAAGTGCAGTAAAACCCTGTTTAGGGTCAGAAATAGACTCAGCACATTAGGTAAAACCTGAGAAGGGACACGCCTGAGAATCCATACAAAGCAAACACAAACTAGAAGGTGTTAAAGTATCAGAGGATCCCCTTCAAGATGATCAGCTGAGGGCCAAGAGGCCTGAGATGCACCAGTTTGCTCCATAGTGCCAGCAAAGAAATAACAAGTATCAGAGAAAGACTAACTCTGATCAGAGTGCCGTGCCCCCTCCACTGATCCTGAGAACCTTCCAACACGCCAAGAATGTTACAGCAACACAGGAACAGGAAAGGATTCGAACACAGACAACAGACGCTAAAACCTTAGCGCACTGGGGCTACCAGTGAGCACTGAAGCCAAGAACCCAAATGTATCACAGGTAAAGAAATACAACTCTGAAGCACTGACCACTCACAATTTAAAGCAATAGTAACCTTAAAAAGTGTTATAAACTGATAGTATACGGTGTATGGTGTATAAATATATGTACCCAGACTACCGTATTCATGTGACCATGATATACTAATAGCAGGTGGTCTACTTACCGCTCAGCACCTTAGTCAACTATGTTTGGCTCAGCTGCAGCTTCCAGTAGATGAGCCCATCCTAGGCAATGCGAGCACAATGCCATGGACCGAAATCAGTAACAGCATCTGAAACCCAGAGGATTGATGACACATTTCACTTGGGATGCCTGTGACATTTCTTACTGACACAAGACCTTGGTGGGATTGGTGGACACATTTCACTTGGGAGTCCTGTGACAATTCTCACGGACACAAGACCTTGGTGGGATTGGTGGACACATTTCACTTGGGATGCCTGTGACATTTCTTACTGACACAAGACCTTGGTGGGATTGGTGGACACAATTCACTTGGGAGTCCTGTGACAATTCTCACGGACACAAGACCTTGGTGGGAATTGGTGGACACATTTCACTTGGGAGTCCTGTGACATTTCTCACTGACAAAAGACCTTGGTGGGATTGATGGACACATTTCACCTGGGAGGCTTGTGGCGTTTCTCATTGAGAAAAGACCTGACTGATAACTCCTTGTCTACCTGTCTGAATTAGGGACTGGGCCTCACTTTACTTTCACCCCACTCCTCATCAGGAGTCAAAAGAAAATAACTGAAGATCATGGGAAGTGGGAGGGAGTTAAAGCTCTCATGTGTTGGGGTGTAACATAGTAGATATATACTATAGGCCAGATTACAAGTGGAGCGCAAAATGGTATTACAAGTTTACAGCAATGCAAACGCAAGCTCGCGTTCGTATTGCTGGGAAGCATTGCGCTCACAAGAGTGCGCTTCCATAGGCTCCTATGGGAGCCTCGTTCAGATGATACATTATTTTAAATAAAAATATATAATGCCCTCTATTTTGAGGGCATTTGCGGCACTTTTAGAAAATTAACCAGAGATCGGATCTCTGTTCATTTTCAGATCGCTAATTGCTACCGTGAGCTCATAGTAGAAATAACCAGCCACTTGTAATGCAAATTTGCTCGTTTTCAGGAGCGCAATAATTTAGCGCTCCACTTTTAATCCAGTTGAGTTTAAATTAATCCCATTAAAAAAGGTGACTCATTTAACACAAGCAATCATATCCCAGAATTCGGTTTCTAGCCAGAAATGTATCTAAACCATTTTTAAATGTATCTACAAAGGTGTCTGGCTGCAGACTGGATCTCCACTCTAGACAGGAAACATGTGACCTCCACTCTAGACAGGAAACATGTGACCTCCACTCAAAGTTTTTTTTTTTTCTAGTTAACTTTAATGCAACAACCAATAGACAATAATTCTGAAAACTAAACATTCTGCCGCTTTTTTGTTTTTAAAGGGACATTAAACCCTAATTTTTTCT
Organism: Bombina bombina; assembly: GCF_027579735.1. Classification (NCBI taxonomy): domain Eukaryota; kingdom Metazoa; phylum Chordata; class Amphibia; order Anura; family Bombinatoridae; genus Bombina; species Bombina bombina. Next base: position 1,433,726 of record NC_069505.1, read on the forward strand.
TTCATGATTCAAATAGAGAATACCGTTTAAAACAACTTTCTAATTTACTTCTAATATCTAATTTGCTTCATTCTCTTGATATGCTTTTCAGAAAAGCATATCTAGATAGGCCCAGTAGCTGCTGATTGGTGACTGCACATAGATGCGTCACGTGATTGGCTCACCCATGTGCAAAGCTATTTCTTTAGCAAAGGATATCTAAAGAATAAAGCAAATTATATAATAGAAGTAAATTGGAATTTTGTTTAACAACATAAATTAGGACTTACCAGATAATTTACTTTCCTTCGATAGAGGGAGAGTCCACAGCTGCATTCATTACTTGTGAGAATACAGAACCTGGCCACCATGAGGAGGCAGACACACCCCAGCCAAAGGCTTAAATACCTCCCCCACTTCCCAGTCCCCCAGTAGAAATATCAGGGTGAAAAAGGTGCCAGAAGAAAACAAAACAAATTTAGGGGCGCCCATCAGAGAACACGGGTGGGAGCTGTGGACTCTCCCTGTATCGAAGGAAAGGAAATAAGCTGGTAAATCATAATTTATGTTTTCCTTCTAAATACAGGGAGAGTCCACAGCTGCATTCATTACTTGTGGGAAACTAATACCCAAGCTACAGAGGACACTGAATGCTAACGGGAGGGCAAAAAGGAAGACAGCCCAAGTCTGAGGGCACCACAGCCTGCAACCAACCCATTCTCCCGATGCTGCTGTAACAGAAGTAAACAAGAAAAAGAATGTTCTGAGGACCAGATAGCCGCCCAACAATCAGATCTCATGCCCGAAAACTAAGAAGACGTCACTGATCTTGAACTGAGCCATAACCTCTGAGGAGGCTAGAAACCCAATGACTCCCAGGTCAAGGGAAAAAAATCCTCCTTCATTAACAATAAAGAAGGCAACCAAGCCTCCGAGTCCCAACACCAACAAGGCAAGATTCTCTAAGGAAAAAACCTTTTTCCATTTAAAAAAGAGAATAACATTTAAAATAACAATCCTAGGGAGAAAACCCTAACAAACTTGTAAACAACCTTAATAAAATGAATGTCCAGTAAGATCACAACAAAGGGGCAATGGCATGTAGAAAAACATCTACAGACGGAATAAATCGCTGAAAAAAGAATTCAAAGAACCTTCCTGCATAGTTAGAAAAATTAATCCGGAGCCACCCCAAAAAAGAGACTAAGCTTTAAGAAGAAGAAAGTAAGGTACCGTCCTGACTGTAGTCAGCACCCCAGCAAAAAGAACGAAACGCCTGTGCAATGATCCTCTGGAATAGAAGAACAATCAGGGAATCGAAAATTGCTTGCAAGTCCACAATCAAGGAGCAAGGACTGCCGCCGGATTCAACCCACACCTACGGCATACTTTGCGACAAAGGTACTCATCAGGATAAGAGAGCTATCAGTCCCAAAAAGGACTGCTCTAGCCAGCGCTTGCTAAAAAGGCCTTTTCTCTGCTCATCCTGAGGAAAATAAAGACAGACTCCCAAAGTCCAATAGAGAGCCAGAACACACCAGCTCCTTCCTACAAGGGTGAACCTCAGCATCTACGATAGATGACGAAGGACCAATTATGCGCTACAAAAGAACATAGCCCTTCCAGAACGCAATCCCTCTGCTAGGCCCAAGCAATTTCTTGCATTCCGCTCATAGACATAGGAGTCTATGATGCCCAGTAACAATACCCGCGGTGGCGAGACCCTTAAACCGCAATACTAACTTGCAGTCTCACATGTCGCTAGCTTTGCTCGGATCAGACCAATTCCAACAACGAGTAATATGGTCCAACAGCACAGACTGAAGGCCCCAGAATAACTTACACTTAGGGATGCTAGCAGACTCCAGACACACCATCTGGCAGAAAAAACACAGAAGACCCTTATACCTTTTTTCAATAGATCAGGTTGCCTGACCTCACCCCCTGTGTAGGGGCTGGCCGGGAAACACCCTATATTGTACAACAGTCAATAAACTTTAAGTACCTTTGGCTGACTTTAGAGAACAAAATATAATTTTTGGCTAGATACATCCATTTTCATATAGACAGACAGGCAATCTCTTACTGGCATTGTGAGAAACAGTTTGATACCAAATAGGACATGGTTGCCATATTTCCCTTCATTTAATGTCATAACATGTTTTAAACACATATCTACATTGTACCAATGTCCTTTTATTGACCTTATCAGTTTCTGGGTCTGAGGCACTGTTTTGTATCATGCCCTCTGCTGAAAGTTTGAGCCATAAAGGCATCTTCTGTGTATACTACAAAGTATTTATGAGGCTCCTGGCACTTCAAAGAAAACACAAACAAACCCAGAACAGAGTTATTTCATTTGAAAAAAACAAATGTTTGTTAGCTCACAGGCTAAACAGAATTAACCCCTTAGCAGTTCAATCCTGAGGTATTCGTGACTGCAATGATCCTCTGGAACAATCAGGGAATCGAAAATTGCTTGCAAGTCCACAATCAAGGAGCAAAGACTGCCGCCGGATTCAACCCACACCTACGGCATACTTTGCGACAAAGGTACTCATCAGGATAAGAGAGCTATCAGTCCCAAAAAGGACTGCTCTAGCCAGCGCTCGCTAGGAAGGCCCTTTCCCTGCTCATCAAGGGAAAATAAAGACAGACTCCCAAAGTCCAATAGAGAGCCAGAACACACCAGCTCCTTCCTGCAAGGGTGACCCTCAGTGCTACAAAAGAACATAGCCCTTCCAGAACGCAATCCCTCTGCTAGGCCCAACCAATTTCTCGCATCCGCTCATAGAAATAGGAGTCTATGATGCCCAGTAACAATACCCACAGAGGCGAGACCCTTAAACCGCGATACTAACTTGCAGTCTCACATGTCGCTAGCTTTGCTCAGATCAGACCAATTCCAATAACGAGTAATATGGTCCAACAGCACAGACTGAAGGCCCCAGAATAACTTCCACTTAGGGATGCTAGCAGACTCCAGACGCACCATCTGGCAGAAAAAACACAGAAGTTGACCTGGGTTCCAAGCCACAACCTTCCGATTCAGAAGCGGTGGATCTAAACACTAAGCTGCATCTCCCTGAGAGCGTAAGAGGAAACCAGGAATAGGTAAGGACTCCTGATCGGCTTCTCCAATCAGGAGAACTATACTGAATGTATAATGAATTAATGTATCACGTTTTACCATTGATTCAGAACAAATACTGTTACTAAATTGTTACTGATTGGTTAGAAAAGGTTTTTTTTAATGACTATTGGGGGTTGTTTCATGTTTATGTGAACAAATTTGGGGATTGATTTTTTTCATTGCTAAATAGTATTTATTGTAATATAGCTATACATAGTGTGTAAGTGTGAAACCATTTTTTAGTTTTATAAGACACCGGTGTCGTTAAAGTTTTAAATATAAGATTGTAACTATTAATTATTGTTTTAAATTATGAAACAATGTGTTTATAAAATATACAAAAGCTTGGAGTCTCTTGCATAAATAAATCACTGAGTTGTAATACATTTATTTATTTTTTAATTGGCATTGACAGTCTGCCTTTTTGGTGCCTCCAACACCCTTTTTGTGTGTATCCATTTGTTTCACACTTTGTGAGGAGTGTGAATAGTGGGTTAGACTAGCACTGTATGACTTAGCTCCTAGACTAATCAGACTTTCTAGCACCCAAAACAGGTCCTGCCTGTCATCAAGGATACAACACATCTGTGAAAACATTCAAGGGCTAACAGAAACTCTCAAATTCCAGCAATGCTAGAAAAACTGAGATAAACAAAATAAACAATATAAGCTCCGTGGCTTAAAAAAAAAAAATATTCTCGCAATTATCAGGGGATCATTAGCCCGAAAAGAGATCTAAATGCTTCCACCGGAAGTCTACAACAAACTCGACCAATTTAGTCGATAGAATCAAAATCCCATGTAACGAAAGTCTTATACGAGTTTCTATAACAACCCAGAGCTCTAAAAACTGAAAACTATCCTAAAACGGAATAGCATGCAGAGGAAAAATAGGCAACGCCCAAACATTTAACTGAAAAACAGAGAGAGTGTAAACAAAACCAGGTCCAGCCTGTTACACACACAATCCCCCCTAGAGCTTGGAACTGGGATTCTAATAAGAGAAGAAAAAACAAAATGTAAATTGAGACGATAAGAAATAGGAACCTAATCCTCTCCACTCGTCTTATTCAAGATCGTTATCCGATTTAGAGGACTAAGATTCAACTGAAGGATGAGTACTGGGAACCTCTAACATTGCCAAAACTTCTTTCAGAAGTAAACGCAGGCGTGCCAATCTAAACGCTATGCTCTCCGCACTTGTAGGATTTAATTTCGTAGACTCTGACCCTGGAGGTTCTACCTCTGAAGCCTCAGAGGAAACCACATCCCCAGAGGAATGATCGGACACAATTGTCATTTTACACGACAGCCCTTGGTCAGGAGAACCTGGAATGGCCCTTCGCTTGCGCGCAGCAGGAAGAGGTAGCATTGCTAAGGCCGTAGAGATAGCCATGCGGAACTGCATACTAACCTCTGGTGGAAACAACCCCCTCACAGGGGAAGGGGGAGCGGTACTTGGGAAAACTGCATATGTAGGAACAGAAGAATCTAGGGAACCTGCCTCACTGGATTCAGAAGGCGGATGGCTCAGCGGTCTCTGACAAACCAACAGTGGTTTATGAGAACATCTAATAGCAGCATACAGAACATAATTGAGAGGGCTGGGTTACCCAGGCCTCCTCACAATATACACAGGTATCAAATTCTGTCTCAGAGAGATACTCCTCTAACATATCAGAATCCTCCATAACTCACCTCAGTTATTATCAAAAGAAAAAACAAGTGGCACCTTATACCCCCCCAATGGCTGAGGCACTCACCCCCTCCTATGACCCAAACCGGTATAGAAGATTCTCCTCTCCGCAGACATTCAGTCAGGAATCGGAAGGGGGAATAAACCGGACCACTCCCAGTCACATGGTGCTCATGCAGGACCGCCCCTGCTAAGAAAAAGGGACGCCAGCTTAATAAAAAACTGTGCAGCACTCAAAAAGAAAGTAGGTATGTATAGGTAATGCAACAGAATTTGCAGAACAGAAAGCAAAGACTGCCTACCTCTAAATGGTTAGTAAGTCAAGCCCATTAAAGTATGGAATCAAATAAGTAGTAAAATTTGTCTCAACGGCAACATTCAAACTCGAACAACTTTATTGGCGACAAAATGTAAGTCCAGCTGGACCCGTACACACGCACACACACACTCTCAAGTTAAAAATAGCAAAGCTCACAGACACTAATGGTAATGATTTACCAAATAACAGATCGAAAATATTATTGTCAAATATTGTAGGCAATCCAAATATTTAAATAAATTGCCCCTAAATTGAGGTATCAGTTCAGGATTGCAGTATTGCAGATATATGCAGAATATTGAAATATAATAATAACGCTGGTATTGAGAGTTGAAGTGGCAGTAAATATGCCTGTACGCTCCCTTTTTGGAGCCTAACGCAGCCCTTCAGAGAACGATTCCCCCAGTTCAGGATTGCAGTATTGCAAATATATGCAGAATATTGAAATATAATAATAACGCTGGTTAGGCTCCAAAAAGGGAGCGTACAGGCATATTTACCGCCAACTCTCAATACCAGCGTTGCTTACGGTTGCGGCCAGCTTGAAAAACGTGCTCGTGCACGATTCCCCCATAGGAAACAATGGGGCAGTTTGAGCTGAAAAAAACCTAACACCTGCAAAAAAGCAGCGTTCAGCTCCTAACGCAGCCCCATTGTTTCCTATGGGGAAACAGTTTCTAAGTCTGCACCTAACACCCTAACATGTACCACGAGTCTAAACACCCCTAACCTTACACTTATTAACCCCTAATCTGCCGCCCTCGCTATCGCTGACACCTGGATTATATTATTAACCCCTAATCTGCCGCTCCGGACACCGCCGCAACCTACGTTATCCCTATGAACCCCTAATCTGCTGCCCCCAACGTCGCCGACACCTACATTATATTTATTAACCCCTAATCTGGCCCCCAAATGTCGCCGCTACCTTACCTACACTTATTAACCCCTAATCTTCCGACCGCACCTTGCCGCCACTATAATAAATGTATTAACCCCTAAACCGCCTCACTCCCGCCTCACAAACCCTATAATAAATTTTATTAACCCCTAATCTGCCCTCACTAACATCGCCGACACCTAACTTCAAGTATCAACCCCTAATCTGCCGACCGGACCTCACCGCTACTATAATAAATGTATTAACCCCTAAAGCTAAGTCTAACCCTAACCCTAACACCCCCCTAAGTTAAATAGAATTAAAATGTAACAAAATACATTTTATTACAAGACCAGAGACTTCATATTTGCTTTTCTTTCTTTTACTACAAGTGTGCAGCATTTTAAAGTACAATAAACATTACATAAATACAGAGAAAAAAGAACCAAAGTAATTAGCCCATGAAAAGGCTATTGTAGATAACAGAGTAATAATGGACCAATCAGAAGACCCATACTGTCCATAAACTGACCAATGAGCTCCCCATCTTCCTCTTTTTTTTGAATTTTCTATTGAATTTTACTTATTCATTTTTTGTCTCCTGTCAGAAAGATTATTTGAGAAATTAGAGTTTTAATTTATTTATAATTATTTATTGATTGTTATATTAAGTATTGGCAGTAATTATTTATTATTATTTTTAATTTCATTCACATTTATTATATTTGAATTCACTATGTCTCAAGGTACTTCATCATCTGTTCCTCTGACTGAACAATCAGTCCAAAAGATGATTGACAGTTCTTTAGGCAAACTTATGTCCCACATGACAAATTTGTTGACACAAACACCTCAAAAGAAAGCCATCAAGCTGTTTCAGCTGCAGTTAAAACTAGTAAAAAAAATAGTTTCAAAATCCAAACAAACTTTGTCTGATTTTCCTATTCCTGGCGGCAAAGGAATTAAAACAGCCGCAATGAGAACCCTAACTCCCAGGGGGCATAAAAAGGGAGCTGTCAAACAAATAACAAAATCTTTTGTTACTGAAATAGATTCAGATTATCCTACATCAGAAAATTCTGATTCATTTTATGATTTATCTGACAAAAATTCTTCAAATAATGAATCGGATTCTTCGGATTCTGAACCAAAAAAGAAAAAGTCTAAAAAACATAACAAAAATTTTTCTGAAGATGAAATTTTATTTAATGACCCCTTGGGGAACCCGCGTTTCAACGCGGATACTTTACAGCATCCTCGCTCCTCAGAATGGTTTCCACCCCTGGATATAGCTAAATTTGTAGATTTTCAATTAAAGAAAACTTTAAAGAAACGTGCAAGGAATAATATGAGGGCAGAATGCCCTAGACCACTTCTCCCACATAACAGCAATTTAACCCCAGATATCGATCCTAAAGTTATTAAGTTCATAGGATCGCCTGGTTATAAATTAAAAAAGGGCCTTGATAGATCCTGGAAAAACTGCCAGGATAGATTAATGGATACTATTGGCCCAATTACTAAATTGTTTGAACTTTCAGAGGAGGCTGTTCTAAATTATACAAATATGGACTCTCATACAGTTAGAGAGTGGGTTCAGAGAATCTTATCCTTTGTTGTCAATACTAATGCTAACTTGATTATTGAAAGATGTAAGAATATATTACGTAGAATTGACCCAAAAATTTGCGATTTCGCAAATAATGAACTTCATTCAGATAAGGATTTCTTTTCGGAGATGTTTTCTTGAAAGACCTTAATCAGTATGCCAATACTTTTACAACTCTTAATAAAGTTAAAAATAACATGAGAAAAATTTTGCAATCTCAGAATTTCTCTGACAGGGCCGGTAAAGGAAGAGGTCGCTTTCCCGGCCATGCCTCTTTTATTTCCAGACCTCATTACCAACAGCCAAATTACAATTACAACAGAAACTACCAAGAACAAGGCTTCCCCTCAAATTTTTTCCCATCACGCGCCAGACCTTGGCATCAAAGAGGATCCCGCTTCAGAGCAAGATCACGCTCATCTGCAGGTAAATCCAATATCTCTTCTTCCTCTACCTTTTTTCCCATCAAAAGTTGGAGGAAGACTATTTTTTTTTTCTCAAAATTGGAGTCATATTACTTCAGACCCTTGGATTCTTCAAACCGTTCAAGGAGTCCTAATAGAGTTCGTCTCTCCTCCAATTCAAAATGTTCTCCCTTTTCCTATTCACTTTTCTTTAAAAGACAGGGTTCAGATTCAAAAAGAAATAAAAAATCTTCATTTAAAAGATGCAATATCTCCAAGTTTAAATCCTCATGTAGCCTTTTTCAGCAACATTTTTCTTGTAAAAAAGAAAAACGGTCAATTCAGACCGGTAATAAATCTCAGATCTTTAAACGCTTTCGTTTCTTACAACCACTTCAAATTAGAAGGTATCCATCTTTTAAGAGACTGTCTTCTAGACAACGATTGGTTAGTCAGATTGGATCTGTCCGATGCTTACCTAACTGTTCCCATTTCTCCAGAACATTGGAAATATCTAACCTTTTCATGGGACAATCAAAATTGGAATTTCACTTGCCTTCTTTTTGGATTTTCCTCTGCCCCTTGGATTTTCACAAAACTTCTCAAACCAGTAGTATCCTGGTTGAGACAGAGGGGTCTTCGTCTAATTATTTATCTAGACGACATTCTGTTAATGAATCAAAATTTATCTTCTCTCCAATCTCAATTATCTACAACTATCAATCTTTTGGAGAACTTGGGTTTCCTGGTGAACAAAGAGAAATCAATCTTATTTCCTACCAAGAATCTGATCTTCTTAGGTTTTCTTATAGATACTTCCAAATCCATGTTGAGCCTTCCTCAAGAGAAGATAAAGAATATAAAGAAGGAAATTTCAAGGACTCTTTCCAAACAGTTAGTTTCTGTCAGTCAAATAGCCAGAATTGTTGGGTTACTTTCATCCTCCATTCAGGCTATTTTTCCTGCCCCCCTTCATTATCGCGAACTTCAACGTTTGAAAATCTCTTATCTTCAAAAAGGTTTCTCTTATTCTCACCTCATTCCTTTATCTTCAGATTCCAAGGAGGACCTTTCATGGTGGCTTGCTCATATGGAAGCTTGGAACGGGAGAGCTATTTTTGAAAAATCTCCGGATATAATTATAGAATCCCATGCCAGTCTCTCAGGATGGGGAACTTGTTGTGGTCTGTCTATAACAGGAGGCAAATGGTCCTTAGAAGAGAAGAATCTACATATAAATTGTTTGGAACTTTTGGCCGGATCTTTTGCTGTAAAAAGTTTCGTAAAATCTTTTGCTCCAGCTTCTATTCTTCTTCGTATGGACAATATTTCTGCAGTCAGATACCTCAATCGCTTAGGCGGTACCAAATCAAAAAATCTATCCAACATTACCAAAGACTTTATTCATGTGTGTCTGGACAGGAATATTTCCATCAAAGCAGAATATGTTCCCGGTCTCTCGAATTCAGCTGCAGATTGGGGTTCCCGTTTCCTGAAGGATTCCAGCGATTGGATGTTAAACAGGGACATTTTTCTTTCGATTCAATCCCTTCGCGGTCCTTTTTATCTAGATATTTTCGCATCTCGACTCAATCATCAACTTCCTCAATATTTCAGTTGGCGTCCGGATCCGGATGCTTTAGCTATAGATGTATTCCTTCAACCGTGGCCTCTCCACAGAGTTTACACGTTTCCTCCCTTTTCACTGATTGCTCGGACGATTTCAGTAGTTCGCAGGAATCTTTAATCCCTTCTTCTGATAACTCCACTTTGGCCAACCCAAGCTTGGTTTCCTTCCCTCCTGGAAATGTCGTTCAAATTTCCCCTCCTTCTTCCTCTGTTCACAGAACTTCTACTAGATCCTGTAGACAATCCTCACAATCTTATTCTAAACCAATCTCTCAAACTGATAGCTTGGTCAATTACAGGGAAATCAGAGATCTCCACGAACTTTCAGAATCAGCTAGATCTCTCATGCGGGAATCATGGGCTTTGGGAACCCATAAATCCTATTTTTCTGCATGGTCCAGATGGTCTAGCTAGTTCTTGTCTAGGAACTTGGATCCCTTTTCAGCTTCTTTGACTCAAGTTTTAAATTTTCTCTCTCATCTTTTTGATAGTGGACTTGGTTATAGAACTATTAATCTTTCTCGATCTGCTATTTCTGCTAGACATGATTTTATAAATAATTCACCTATTAGTAAACATCCGTTAGTTTGTCGTCTTTTGAAATCTATTAGATTAAAAAATCCTCCTTCCCCTAAATATAATTCTTTTTGGGATGTAGAGTTAATATTTTCTCTTTTTAGATCTTGGCCTTCTAATGACTCTTTATCTTTGAAACAAATTTCAGCTAAACTTGCTACTTTATTATGTCTTATCTCTTTTCGTAGATCCTCTGACGTTTGGGCTCTTGATTTTAATTCTAAATCTTTTTCTCCTGAAGGTGTTACCTTTTAAATTTCTCGTAGAACTAAAACTCTATCTTTTTCTATTTTTTATCTTTATTTTCCTTCTGAACCTTCCTTATGTGTGGTTTCATGTTTAAAATCTTATGAATCTAAAACTGTTTTATTTAGAGATTCTTCAAAAAAATCAACTTCTTTTATCTTTTGTTCCTCCTCATGCTCCTGTAACTCCTACTTCTATTGCGAGGTGGATTAAATGGGTTATGTCTGAAGCTGGAATTAATTGTTCTTTTTCAGCTCATTCAGTAAGGGTTTCTGCCGCTTCTAAAGCCTTTTTAACCCCTTAATGACCACAATGTACCCTGTATGTCACTGGTCATTAAGGGTTTTTTCAGGACATAATAGCACAAGTCTAGCAAAAAGACGCTATTAATACTCTCAATCCAGCAGGCTTTGTGGAATAGAGCAGTCTCAACGCTGGTGGCAAGACCATGCTATAAAACAATCAAGTCCCAAAAAAAGGCCAGTGGCATACAGGGTATGTCGCTGGTTCTTAAGGGGTTAAAATCTGCTCCTCTTCAGGAGATTTTAAAGGCGGCAGATTGGTCTTCTGATTCTACTTTTAAACATTTTTATTTTAAACCCATTCAACACGCCTCTCAAAATCTTTTTAAATAACTGCTTTAAACTAGCAAATATGAAGTCTCTGGTCTTGTAATAAAATTCCGATTATCCTAGCTTAGTGAAGGAATAATCTAGATTTTATTAAAGACACAGAGACGAATATTTCCCTCCTCTACTATTCTGTCTTTCCCTCCCATATTTGTTATATGATATTAATATTTTTCACATTTATTTTAGCTACCAACTTCTCAAATATCTCTAATTAAGACGGGCTTTGCACCTTCAATCAAATCTCGATCTTCATTTGGGAATTTGAAATAGAGTCATTATCTTTCTTCTATCAACTACCAGATTTCCTCGAATCAAGTGTTTCCCAAGCTGCTTCAAGTTTTTTGGTTCCTGTTCATCTTATTATTAATTTTTGGACTTTTTGGTGTTTTATGTTTTTTCGGTAACTTCTTTTTCATGAGCTTTAAACAAGAAAGAGGAAGATGGGGAGCTCATTGGTCAGTTTATGGACAGTATGGGTCTTCTGATTGGTCCATTATTACTCTGTTATCTACAATAGCCTTTTCATGGGCTAATTACTTTGGTTCTTTTTCTCTGTATTTATGTAATGTTTATTGTACTTTAAAATGCTGCACACTTGTAGTAAAAGAAAGTAAAGCAAATATTCATCTCTGTGTCTTTAATAAAATCTAGATTATTCCTTCACTAAGCTAGGATAATCGGAATTATTTCTTATTAAATAAATTAATCCTATTTAAAGCTAAATACTTACCTGTAAAATAAACCCTAATATAGCTACAATATAAATAATAATTATATTGTAGCTATTTTAGGATTTATATTTATTTTACAGGCAACTTTGTATTTATTTTAACTAGGTACAATAGCTATTAAATAGTTATTAACTATTTAATAGCTACCTAGTTAAAATAATTACAAAATTACCTGTAAAATAAATCCTAACCTAAGCTACAATTAAACCTAACACTACACTATCAATAAATTAATTAAATAAACTACCTACAATTAAATCAACTAAACTAAATTACCAAAAAAAACCAAAACACTAAATTACAAAAAATAAAAAAAGATTACAAGAATTTTAAACTAATTACACCTACTCTAAGCCCCCTAAAAAAATAACAAAGCCACCCAAAATAAAAAAATGCCTTACCCTATTCTAAAATAAAAAGTTAACAGCTCTATTACCTTACCAGCCCTTAAAAGGGCTTTTTGCGGGGCATGCCCCAAAGAAATCAGCTCTTTTGCCTGTAAAAAAAAACATACAATACCCCCCCAACATTACAACCCACCACCCACATACCGCTAATCTAACCCAAACCCCCCTTAAAAAAACCTAACACTAAGCCCCTGAAGATCTCCCTACCTTGTCTTCACCCAGCCGGGTATCACTGATCCGTCCAGAAGAGGGTCCGAAGTCTTCATCCTATCCGGCAAGAAGAGGTCCTCCAGAGGGTCCGAAGTCTTCATCCTATCCGGCAAGAAGAGGTCCTCCAGAGGGTCCAAAGTCTTCATCCAGGCGGCATCTTCTATCTTCTTCCATCCGGAGTGGGTCCATCTTGAAGCAGCCGACGCGGAGCCATCCTTCCTAACCGACGGACTAACGACGAATGAAGGTTCCTTTAAATGACGTCATCCAAGATGGCGTCCCTCGAATTCCGATTGGCTGATAGGATTCTATCAGCCAATCGGAATTAAGGTAGGAAAAATCTGATTGGCTGATTGAATCAGCCAATCAGATTGAAGTTCAAAAACAAACTTCAAGGCAAAAAAGAATGGGTTGAGTACCCATTCTAGAATACACTTATACTTATAGCATACTAGGGTATTACAGATCAGTATATATAGTGCATACTTGGGTATCCAGGAGTTGGCTGTGGTCAGTGTGTTTAGTGCATACTTGGGTATCACATATCAGTGCGTTTAGTGCATACTTGGGTATTCAGAAGTTTCTTAACAATATGGTCACTTGTAAGGCTAGCAGCTGAGTTAATGGGTTAAATACAATACAACATTCAAGTTGCAACAGCAAGATTATGCTTGGGTATCACATAGTGTGTTTAGTGCATACTTGAGTATTCAGAAGTTTTCTGAAAATATAGTCACTTGTAAGGCTGGCAGCTGAATTGCTGGGTTAAATACAATACAACATTCAAGTTGCAAGAACAAGATTATAGTTATAGTAATATTAGCCCTAAAATACCCAAGGGTTAATGAGCACATGTGCAAGTGTGTAAGGGCTTTATAATCTGTTTTGCGCACTTATGTCATATCCTTATTGGTTGCATTTATGCAGGATCTAGTTATTTATAACTGACCAGTTCACCCAATACTTAAGTGAAGTGTTAACCATACCCAGTATTTAGGAGTGTGTGTCAAAGCTATCTGCAATAAAGCTGGATATAATGGGCAAATATAAGTATGGGCAAACCATTGTTGGTGGAACTGTATGATAATACTAGCCAATTTGGGCACTAACAACATACCACTACCGATTGTAGAAACTGCACAATTAGCTTGCTTCAATATTCTAGTAAACACCATACTTCATATAAAGACAGACTAATGTTGCCTTCGGACACAATCAGCTGCTAATCTATTCATTAACCCTTGGGTATTTTAGGGCTAATATTACTATAACTATAATCTTGTTCTTGCAACTTGAATGTTGTATTGTATTTAACCCAGCAATTCAGCTGCCAGCCTTACAAGTGACTATATTTTCAGAAAACGTCTGAATACTCAAGTATGCACTAAACACACTGATATGTGATACCCAAGCATAATCTTGTTGTTGCAACTTGAATGTTGTATTGTATTTAACCCATTAACTCAGCTGCTAGCTTTACAAGTGACCATATTTTTAAGAAACTTCTGAATACCCAAGTATGCACTAAACGCACTGATATGTGATACCCAAGTATGCACTAAACACACTGACCACAGCCAACTTCTGGATACCCAAGTATGCACTATATATACTGATCTGTAAAACCCTAGTATGCATGAAACTTACTGATTTCAGATATTCTTACAAATATTTACCACATTCTTAGAATCCATAAGGTTCAAAGGTATTATTATTCTCAAATACAAGTGAGGCTTATTGTGTGAATTGGATTTATTATCTAATTATATCCAAGATCCTCACATGTATAACGAGTATTGCATACATATCTGAACTCTTTGAACCATAGTTTGAGATATAATATTTGTATTACATTATCTTATTTAGAGCATCTGTTTTTAATTTGCACATCCCTCAATTTTAACTCCATTTTTATGTGTATATAATAAAAGTTATGTTTTATTTACTCCTGAGATCTTTCGAATCCATTTGGTGATCATTTCAATTTTCAAGTATTATTTGAAATTTATGCCTACAATAAGTGCTATAAGTGTATTCTAGAATGGGTACTCAAACCATTCTTTTTTGCCTTTGAAATTTATTCAATACACAGCACCACCCACCCCAACCCAGATTTTCAGCACACAAGCTGCTTAATAATATGAGGGTGTAGTCATATTAAACAACGATATGTGGTAGTGCCATTGATAACGCCCTTTTTTGTATTAATTGTAACTTAGGTTAGGATTCATTTTACAGGTAATTTTGTAATTATTTTAACTAGGTAGCTATTAAATAGTTAATAACTATTTAATAGCTATTGTACCTAGTTAAAATAAATACAAAGTTGCCTGTAAAATAAATATAAATCCTAAAATAGCTGCAATATAATTATTCGTTATATTGTAGCTATATTAGGGTTTATTTTACAGGTAAGCATTTAGCTTTAAATAGGATTAATTTATTTAATAAGAAATAATTTATTTCGTTAGATTTAAATTATATTTAACTTAGGGGGGTGTTAGGTTTAGGGTTAGACTTAGCTTTAGGGGTTAATACATTTATTAGAGTAGCGGTGAGGTCCGGTCGGCAGATTAGGGGTTAATAATTGTAGGTAAGGTAGCAGCGACGTTGGGGGGGGGGCAGATTAGGGGTTAATAAATATTATGTAGGGGTCGGCGGTGTTAGGGGCAGCAGATTAGGGGTACATAGGGATAATGTACAATATAAATAATAATTATATTGTAGCTATTTTAGGATTAATATTTATTTTACAGGCAAATTTGTATTTATTTTAACCAGGTACAATAGCTAATAACTATTTAATAGCTACCTAGTTAAAATAATTACAAAATTACCTGTAAAATAAATCCTAACCTAAGTTACAATTAAACCTAGCAGTACACTAGCAATAAATTAATTAAATAAACTACCTACAATTAAATCAACCAAACTACAAAAAATAAAAAAAGAACTAAGTTACAAAAAATAAAAAAAGAACTAAGTTACAAAAAATAAAAAAATAATTTACAAACATTATAAAAATATTACAACAATTTTAAGCTAATTACACCTACTCTAAGCCCCCTAATAAAATAACAAAGCCCCCCAAAATAAAAAAATGCCCTACCCTATTCTAAAATAAAAATTGAAGAGCTCTTTTACCTTGCCAGCCCTTAAAAGGGCTTTTTGCAGGGCATGCCCCAAAGAATTCTGATCTTTTGCCTGTAAAAAAAACCATACAATACCCCCCAACATTACAACCCACCACCCACATACCCCTAATCTAACCCAAACCCCCCTTAAATAAACCTAACACTAAGCCCCTGAAGATCCTCCTACCTTATCTTCACCACGCCGGGTATCACCGATCCGTCCAGAAGAGGGTCAGAAGTCTTCATCCTATCCGGGCGATGTCTTCATCCAAGCGAGGGCTGAAGAGGTCCATCATCGGGCTGAAGAGGTCCATCATCCGGCTGAAGTCTTCATCCAAGCGGGGGCTGAAGAGGTCCATCATCCGGCTGAAGTCTTCTATCAAGCGGCATCTTCAATCTTCTTTCTTCCGGCTCCATCTTCATCCCGCCGACGCGGAACATCCATCCTGGCCGACGACTTCCCGACGAATGACTGTTCCTTTAAGGGACGTCATCCAAGATGACGTCCATCGAATTCAGATTGGCTGATAGGATTCTATCAGCCAATCGGAATTAAGGTAGGAAAATTCTGATTGGCTGATGGAATCAGCCAATCAGATTCAAGTTCAATCCGATTGGCTGATCCAATCAGATTGAGCTCGCATTCTATTGGCTGATTGGAACCGAATTCTATTGGCCAATTAGATTCAAGTTCAATCAGATTAGCTGATCCAATCAGCCAATCAAATTGAGCTAGCATTCTATTGGCTGATCGGATCAGCCAATAGAATGCGAGCTCAATCTGATTGGCTGATCGGATCAGCCAATCGGATTGAACTTGAATCTGATTGGCTGATTCCATCAGCCAATCAGAATTTTCCTACCTTAATTCCGATTGGGTGATAGAATCCTATCAGTCAATCGGAATTCGAGGGACGCCATCTTGGATGACGTCCCTTAAAGGAACCGTCATTCGTCGGGAAGTCGTCGGCCAGGATGGATGTTCCGCGTCGGCGGGATGAAGATGGAGCCGGAAGAAAGAAGATTGAAGATGCCGCTTGATAGAAGACTTCAGCCGGATGATGGACCTCTTCAGCCTGATGATGGACCTCTTCAGCCCCCGCTTGGATGAAGACATCGCCCGGATAGGATGAAGACTTCGGACCCTCTTCTGGATGGATCGGTGATACCCGGCGTGGTGAAGATAAGGTAGGAAGATCTTCAAGGGCTTAGTGTTAGGTTTATTTAAGGGGGGGTTGGGTTAGATTAGGGGTATGTGGGTGGTGGGTTGTAATGTTGGGGGGGGTATTGTATGTTTTTTTACAGGCAAAAGAGCAGAATTCTTTGGGGCATGCCCCGCAAAAAGCCCTTTTAAGGGCTGGTAAGGTAAAAGAGCTTTTCAATTTTTATTTTAGAATATTGTAGGGCATTTTTTATTTTGGGGGGCTTTGTTATTTTATTAGGGGGCTTAGAGTAGGTGTAATTAGCTTAAAATTGTTGTAATATTTTTATAATGTTTGTAAATTATTTTTTTATTTTTTGTAACTTAGTTCTTTTTTATTTTTTGTAACTTAGTTCTTTTTTATTTTTTGTAACTTAGTTCTTTTTTTTCTTTTTTGTAATTTAGTTTAGTTGATTTAATTGTAGATAATTGTAGGTAGTTTATTTAATTAATTTATTGATAGTGTAGTGTTAGGTTTAATTGTAACTTAGGTTAGGATTTATTTTACAGGTAATTTTGTAATTATTTTAACTAGGTAGCTATTAAATAGTTATTAACTATTTAATAACTATTGTACCTGGTTAAAATAAATACAAAGTTGCCTGTAAAATAAATATTAATCCTAAAATAGCTACAATATAATTATTATTTATATTGTAGCTATATTAGGGTTTATTTTCCAGGTAATTTTGTAATTAATTTAACTAGGTAGCTATTAAATAGTAAATAACTATTTAATAGCTATTGTACCTAGTTAAAATAAATACAAAGTTGCCTGTAAAATAAATATAAATGCTAAAATAGCTACAATATAATTATTCGTTATATTGTAGCTATATTAGGGTTTATTTTACAGGTAAGTATTTAGCTTTAAATAGGATTAATTTATTTAATAAGAGTTAATTTATTTCATTAGAATAAAATTATATTTAACTTAGGGGGGTGTTAGTGTTAGACTTAGCTTTAGGGGTTAATACATTTTTTATAGTAGCGGTGAGGTCCGGTCGGCAGATTAGGGGTTAATAATTGTAGGTAGGTGGCGGCGACGTTGGGGGTGGCAGATTAGGGGTTAATAAATATAATATAGGGGTCGGCGGTTTTAGGGGCAGCAGATAAGGGGTACATAGGGATAACGTAGGTTGCGGCGGTGTATGGAGCGGCAGATTAGGGGTTAATAATAAAATGCAGGGGTCAGCGATAGCGGGGGCGGCAGATTAGGGGTTAATTAGTGTAAGGTTAGGGGTGTTTAGACTCGGGGTTCATGTTAGGTGAAGACTTAGAAACTGTTTCCCCATAGGAAACAATGGGGCTGCGTTAGGAGCTGAACGCTGCTTTTTTGCAGGTGTTAGTTTTTTTTTCAGCTCAAACGGCCCCATTGTTTCCTATGGGAGAATCGTGCACGAGCACGTTTTTGAAGCTGGCCGCATCCATAAGCACCGCTGGTATTTAGAGTTGCAGTGGCGGTAAATATGCCTGTACGCTCCCTTTTTGGAGCCTAACGCAGCCCTTCTGTAAACTCTAAATACCAGCAGTATTTAAAAGGTGCGGGGGGAAAAATACACACGTAGCTAACGCACCCCTTTGGCCACAGAACTCTAAATCTAGCCGACTATGTTTCTAATATCTCCATAATATGTATCCAATATTACGGATACATTCAGTGTAGCAATTATTCCACCAGTCACTCTGCAAACTGACAAGTTCACGGCTCTTTACATGGTTATAAGTGATTTTAATCACTTTAATAATGCAATTTGCGAAAAGTGTCAAACTTGTCCATTGTGTGACCCTATTTTTATGGTATATCTTACAAACATAATAATTGTGTATTAACCTTAAGTGCATAGTTCATCATTGCACACATCTTGGAAGTAGTAGTCTTCTACCTGTCACCAATCTATACAATCTGGCCAGTATAATTTATACCTAATAACTTGAGCTAAATACGTTATTATATTTCAATATTCTGCATATATCTGCAATACTGCAATCCTGAACTGGGGAAATCGTTCTCTGAAGGGCTGCGTTAGGCTCCAAAAAGGGAGCGTACAGGCATATTTACCGCCACTTCAACTCTCAATACCAACGTTATTATTATATTTCAATATTCTGCATATATCTGCAATACTGCAATCCTGAACTGATACCTCAATTTAGGGGCAATGTATTTAAATATTTGGATTGCCTACAATATTTGACAATAATATTTTCGATATTTGGTAAATCATTACCATTAGTGTCTGTGAGCTTTGCTATTTTTAACTTGAGAGTGTGTGCGTGCGTGTGTACGAGTCCAGCTGGACTTACATTTTGTCGCCAATAAAGTTGTTCGAGTTTGAATGTTGTCGTTGAGACAAATTTTACTACTTATTTGATTCCATACTTTAATGGGCTTGACTTAATAACCATTTAGCGGTAGGCAGTCTTTGCTTTCTGTTCTGCAAATTCTGTTGCATTACCTATACATACCTGTGTATACCACTGCCTTATCTCTAGAATTAAAGGGGTAGCCATTATAAGCTGTGATATTTAACCCCTTAATTATTATTTATCCAACCCCATCCTTTCCCTCAACCTCTCTCTCTCAAAAAGAAAGTAACCTGTACGTTCCGTATCAGTCAAAGAGCCCACACGTTCTTACACATAAGCAGTCAAAATAACAAATATGATTAAAAAATCCCCACTGTTCAATAACACCCCTCAGGAGATATTGACCCTGGATTCCATAAAGATAAAGGAGTCCCACTGTGACCCTGTCTTCTATCGTTAACATGTGTGTAAAATAATGAAACAATCTTACCGGAGTCTATGCCATGGAACAGCGACACCGTCCTTCAAGCTTGACAGATTGTAGCAGCGCCTCTGACATGAACTTGAGTGAAGGCAAGCAGGCAGCAAAACTCGCCAACGCTGATTGCTTAAGGAGCTGTTAATCTGAGTCTGGATGGCTTCGCAGAAAGACTCTCCCTGCATCTCCGGACTCTAACTTTCACCCATGCTCTCACTGAGAGGCTGACAGGACTACTTAAAACTCCAGTTCCATACAAAGGGTACTACCCCCCATAAGAGACTACTCAGAATCTTCCGACCCTTATCTGCCATCCTCCTGTGATGAAAGGCAAAGAATGACTGGGGGATGAGGGAAGTGGGAGGAGTATTTAAGCCTTTGGCTGGGGTGCTCTTAGCATCTTTCTGATGGCCAGGTTCTGTATTCCCACAAGTAATGAATGCAGCTGTGGACTCTCCCTGTATTTAGAAGGACATTTTATTCTCTGTCTGAATCATGAAATATTTTTTGGGGTTTAATGTCCCTTTAATGTTCACTCATAGTGGTTTATGCCGATTGTTATTTATAAGGTAACCACTGTGAATGAACACAAGAAAGCTGCAAAATGTACAAGGCTGAAGTTGGCTTCTTATTCTGCGACTGATTGCAATTTGCAAAATAACGCTTTATAAACAAAATGACGCTTTACAAACAAAATATCGCTTTATAAACAAAATGACGCTTTATAAACAAAATATCGCTTTATAAACAAAATAACACTTTATAAACAAAATGACGCTTTATAAACAAAATAACGCTTTATAAACAAAATGACGCTTTATAAACAAAATGACGCTTTATAAACAAAATAACGCTTTATAAACAAAATGACGCTTTATAAACAAAATATCGCTTTATAAACAAAATAACACTTTATAAACAAAATGACGCTTTATAAACAAAATAACGCTTTATAAACAAAATAACGCTTTATAAACAAAATAACGCTTTATAAACAAAATGACGCTTTATAAACAAAATGACGCTTTATAAACAAAATAACGCTTTATAAACAAAATGACGCTTTATAAACAAAATGACGCTTTATAAACAAAATGACGCTTTACAAACAAAATGACGCTTTATAAACAAAATAACGCTTTATAAACAAAATATCGCTTTATAAACAAAATGACGCTTTATAAACAAAATATCGCTTTATAAACAAAATAACGCTTTATAAACAAAATAACGCTTTATAAACAAAATGACGCTTTATAAACAAAATGACGCTTTATAAACAAAATATCGCTTTATAAACAAAATAACGATTTATAAACAAAATGACGCTTTATAAACAAAATAACGCTTTATAAACAAAATGACGCTTTATAAACAAAATATCGCTTTATAAACAAAATATCGCTTTATAAACAAAATAACGATTTATAAACAAAATGACGCTTTATAAACAAAATAACGCTTTATAAACAAAATGACGCTTTATAAACAAAATATCGCTTTATAAACAAAATGACGCTTTATAAACAAAATGACGCTTTATAAACAAAATGACGCTTTATAAACAAAATAACGCTTTATAAACAAAATAACGCTTTATAAACAAAATGACGCTTTATAAACAAAATAACGCTTTATAAACAAAATGACGCTTTATAAACAAAATAACGCTTTATAAACAAAATAACGCTTTATAAACAAAATGACGCTTTATAAACAAAATAACGCTTTATAAACAAAATGACGCTTTATAAACAAAATAACGCTTTATAAACAAAATGACGCTTTATAAACAAAATAACGCTTTATAAACAAAATAACTCTTTATAAACAAAATAACGCTTTATAAACAAAATAACGCTTTATAAACAAAATAACGCTTTATAAACAAAATGACGCTTTATAAACAAAATGACGCTTTATAAACAAAATAACGCTTTATAAACAAAATAACGCTTTATAAACAAAATGACGCTTTATAAACAAAATGACGCTTTATAAACAAAATAACGCTTTATAAACAAAATGACGCTTTATAAACAAAATAACGCTTTATAAACAAAATGACGCTTTATAAACAAAATGACGCTTTATAAACAAAATATCGCTTTATAAACAAAATGACGCTTTATAAACAAAATAACGCTTTATAAACAAAATAACGCTTTATAAACAAAATGACGCTTTATAAACAAAATGACGCTTTATAAACAAAATAACGCTTTATAAACAAAATATCTAGTTTTTTTTATTTTAAATAAAATACACTTTACAAAAACCTAAAACTTACATTGTATAAAAAATCATCTTATTTTGCAATAAACATGGCACAATTATGATTATGTTTTGAATAAATAAAATATTTTAAAAGGTTTAAACTCCTTTTTAGTCTCTCATTTCTGAGTGGATATATAAAAATCCTGAGCCCAATTATAGGATAGACATGTTCTCAGCCTGGCCCAACCCTTTATTCTGGTGCCAACCTTGCCACTTCATATATTTTACCTTTTCTAAATGAGTATTTGGTATTTAAAAAGAGTTAAAATCCTTTGGGTCTCCCATTTCTGTGTGGATATATACAAATCCTTAGCCCTTTCATAGGAAAGACATCTTCACAGCCCGGCCCAACGCTTTAATCTGGTGCCATCCTTGCCACTTCGTATATTTTACCTTTTCTAAATAAGTAATTGGTATTTTAAAAGGGTTAAAATCCTTTAGGCCACTAATATCTGTGTGGTTATATAGAGGGTGTGAACCCCTTCATAGAATAGACATATTTTCAGCCTGACCCAATGCTTTTTAAGGCAATCAATCTGGTGCCATCTTTACCACTTCATATATTTTACCTTTTTCTGAATAAGTAACTGGTAATTTGAAAGGGTTAAAATCCTTTGGGCCACTCATTTATGTGTAGATATATACACGGCGTGAACCCATCATAGGAAAAAGAGACGGGAGCGACCCAGCTGTAGCTCAGGTTAAACTAGATATGATACATAAAACAAAGAATAAGACAGCGCTAAATGAAAGCTAGGATTAAAGGACACAATATATATAAAAAACAATGATAATTTAATTAATCAAGTAGGGAATTGTAAACACACTAAAAACTCAAAACAAATAAAAATACAAATACTCTGGGACGTCTCCCAGTGCGTAGTCTCCAACTGAATATAAACTGTATTTCACAGTCTGTGGACTTAGGATTTGTATCGTTATCTAAGCGGTGGTGTGATGGAGCCTATAACGCTCTTATACAAAGTCAGTGGGTATACCTTTAATAGTGTGTCCTCACACTTGTACGATAGTTGTTAGTAGATATATATATCGTCCCCTCGGCGGTCTAGGCCGCGTCCAGAGGGATATCTACACCTAAAAGGGAGAAGTATTTACCTTGGTATCCTTAAGTGAAGAGTTCGTGCAGGCCTCTGTAATATCGAATGTTCGACACACTCATCCAGCGTATCATGTTCTGTGAGTATTGAGAGTAGCGGGGTCACGTGACTCACTTCCTCGTCATCAGAGGGCAAAGGTTGCATCCTCCGCAAATGGGACAGCTTCTGTGTCTCTGTAGTTGTATTTGCTAATAGCAATGTTATCCGGAAAAACTTAAATTATGCTTACCTGATCATTTTCTTTTCTTCAGATGGAAAGAGTCCACAGCTGCATTCATTACTTTTGGGAAATAAGAACCTGGCCACCAGGAGGAGACAGAGACAACCCAGCCAAAGGTTTAAATACTCCTCCCACTTCCCTCATCCCCCAGTCATTCTGCCGGGGAACAAGGAACAGTAGAAGAAATACCAGGGTGAAAAGGTGCCAGAAGAATTAAAAATAAGAGACACCCACAGAACCAATACGGTTTCTATCTGAAGAAAAGAAAATGATCAAGTAATCAAGTAAGCATAATTTAAGTTTTTCTTCATAAATGGAAAGGGTCCACAGCTGCATTCATTACTTTTGGGAAAACAATACCCAAGCTATAGAGGACACTGAATGCAAAAACGGGAGGGTACAATAGGCAGCCCATTCTGAGGGCACCAGGCCTGAAAAAACCACAACCCAACCAAACGCCCCTTGATCGGAGCCGAGCAATGAAACTAGAAGGAAAAGGCCCCAAGGACACTGACCCGCAGATAGTCCAAAGGCCTAACTAGAGACCGCAAAGCAGACTCACTGAGCCAACACTCCTCCAGGAGAACCGTCGCCCAGCAGTCGGTCCCCCCACAACCCTTACTAGTACAGTACCAAAATCCCCAAAAGGGAGAGGACAAGGGTGAACCAAAGGAACACCCAAAAGGTACAGCAAAATCCAATAAAGGAAAAGCCCCCTTCAAAAGAAGGCTAAGTCCACAGAGACCCAAATGGATTCCGAGAACAAGGGGAGACGACGCCCAACCCACAAGAAGCAACGGGCATTCCCAAGGAGAAGAAACATCTCCCAAATATCATGGAACAGCACCGAAAAGACAGCTGAAGAAAAAATCTTCAAAAAGTCAGAACTTAGAGACTGAGCAAACATAAAAATTACAAGTAGCAAACTCAGAAGATAAACATCTGAGTCCATTAACACGCTGCCATCCATAGGAAGACACGGAGAAAACACTCTCCGTAAGAAAAAAAAGCAGCTGAACAAACTAGCAATTACCCAACCTCCAAGGCAGAGGACACACTCCAGGCAATCCAGACCACCAGACCTAGTCACAGATCTCAAAGGGGAAGAGGCACAGAACCTTTAACAAAAAGGTCCACTGGCACCCCTAAGACCTGAGGATAAACAACAGATCTCAGATCCAACACCTAGCCGGACCAGCCCAAGCAACGCAGATCTGAAATCAAGGGAACAGAAAGGAACCCCAAGACTGGCCCCCAAAAGGGCGGAAGAATGGACACAGCCACTTCAACCTAAAGACAATCGAGCAGGCGTTAGACCCAAAGAGATATAGCAAAGATACCCGACTAAGTCTCAATGCGGAGCCAACAGCTCCCCAGATGGAAAGTAACAACTCAAAGAGCAGCCCAATCCCCGAAACAGATAAAACATCTGTGCCAACCTTCCGAACACAGGAGAGGCCCATAAAAAAGGAACCACACCTCCGTAAGGAGGACAACGAGCCCCCTGAAAAGGAGAACGTTGATAAACACCTGCCCATAAAACAGGAAGTCGTAGGAAGAACCGAGAGGACACAAGGCCACGTCACTGACGAGCACGGAAAGAACACCTTAAAACACCATTGTGCTAGCACACATGCCAGGCGCAAAAAAGACAGCTGAGCAACCGCAAATCTTCCATTTGCTAGGCAGGAAAGCCCACCATCAGGTCACATTAGTTGGCTGTCTCAAGGGAACAGTATCGTCCGCACAAGACAAGCCCCAAGGAGCCCCGGCTCTTAGTAAATCTGGCCAAGTTGTAAAACAAGGGCTAAGCCCAAGCACCCCGGAAACTGGAACCACCAGGCTAGTCCTAGGATCATAGGTCGGGTAACATCCCACAACGGGATCCACAAAGAGAAAATGCAGAGGAAAATCCTTGACAACCGGCAGATCAGGACAGAAGCCCGGGCCCCACAAATGTTTAGATGAAAATCTTCCAGGAACAGAAATCCCTCATCTCCCAGGGAAATAAACAGACCTCCCAGGGAAAAATCCAGAATAACCCGGATAACAAAAGCAAGAAGCTCTTGCACGTCCCGACCAAAAGGGAAGAGACCACCCCTTGCAGGAGCCCAACACTCCAAAGAGCCAAGGCCATAAAAGGACACTAAAGCTAACAGGCGTTCAAGCAACATTAACATCATTGTGCTTGAAAAGTGTGGCTAATCCCCCCTTAAGGGACAGAAGGCGCTGCTCATTTTATCAAACTCGAAAGGAGGAAGGTTGAGTAGACCTCGCCGAGGAATAAAACAAGCAACCCTCAGTTTGCTACAGTACAGAGTAGCCTCAGAGCATTAGTATGCTGAGCTAGCTGTCCAACTAGCCACAAGCTCCATACACAAGGGGAACAGTGAGGACAAGTCAACCGAACAGCAACAGCAAGCCTCCACATCACCTCAGATTCAAAGTCAAAGGACAGTAAAACATGGGTTTGGACGCCACCTGGATGGCAATACCGGAACCATATGAGTAGAAAACCACTAGGACCTCTTCTATCCCAAGAAGGAGATGCAGAGCATTCCCAACACCGGGAAAGGACCCCTAACCGGAGCCCAAAAAGACCTCACTGTCTAATGTCCCGAAAAAGGAACAACCAACTCCCAAAGGGAATTTAAGTCCCCCAAAGGTGACCCATCCACAAGGAGAAACAGACAAAATCCAAGAGGTCTCAATTAAGGAAAGAACCACTAAAGGAACAAGTCCGAAAAGGACAATTCCCTAAAGCAACACCACCCCGACCGGCGGAGAAGAGGCGCTAAACCCTCTAATTTTCCCACCACGTGGGAAGGAATACTCTAGGTTCCGAGGGCATTAGAAGCAACAGAGAGTGACACAGCCAAATTCACTGACCCAGTCACCAAAGAGACGGCTATTTAGGACTGAGACAATCCCGAGAGCCGCACAGACCCGCAAGTCCTCTTGAGAATGCTTAGCTGAAACTTGTAAAATAAATATAAAATAAAGCTAAGAGCATTCGGCACCCCCGTCTGACCAGCAAGGCATAATGGGCGCAACGTGTCTGACTAAGCCATGAGACAGAAGATCTGAACCCAATCAGGAACAGCCTGCAACCAGGGTCATAACTGCCAAGCTGGCTAAATCCTCAGAGAGGAGAAAACAGACAAAAATGTGACTAAGGTGTCCCGAACAACTTCCATAGAAGCATATCCCAGCTATTTTTAAGTTCCCGCAGGAAACATAGAATGAAACAAAAATAAAAATGTATCCTAACCGGATTAAATAAAATAACGGGCAACTCAAAGGTTAACGCTCAAGAAGAACAGAAGGTCCATAGGACCAGCCTAACGGAAACCCTTTTCTTCCAACAAAACTGGGAAAGATCTCGAAAACAAGACTTAAAGGAGATTACTTCATCCCCCATGTCTAACGAGGTGAGTCATTCGAAGGGGGAGACTGATGAGTCCCATACCCAAGAAGGATAGAGTCCCCAATTAGCTCAAAAACGTGTCTGAATAAAACACTAAGCCGAGAAACCGCCTGTAACGAAAGGCACAACACTCAGGAACAGTTACACCCGCAGGGAACTGTACATGCCGTCCAGAGGCCGAGAGACCTGGGGCAATTGGACACAAGCACAATCGCAAATAAACATCTGGACTTTACAGACGTGCAAGCGCCAAAAGTATGTAAAAACGTGCCACAACCTCCGGGGGGAGCATGTGCAGCAGTAGGGAGCGGTAGGGAACTCACCTCCCGGAGGACAGGGCCCCCCGAGGCTGATGGCTCAGCAGTCTCTTGAATCCCCGAGCCCGAGGAACAAGTTAGAACATAACTAAATGACATGAGTCAATGGGGCCAATTCACATTCTTCACAGGACGAAGAATCTGAATCAGAAAGTTGACCAAACTCAACATCAGTATTCTCCATAACTGGATCAAGGATACCCAAAAAATGGACTATATATAAAATAATTTAAACGGCACCTGACACCCACAATGGCTGAGGCACTTACCACCTCCTATGTTTCCGTCGCCACACAGTCAAGAATGTGGAAATGGGAGACTAGAAGGTGAACCGTACAGTCTAACAAAATTGCGCCCAACCGTAATGTTGCGTCACTTCAACAGGCCGTTATGTTCTGTGAGTTTGCAGGAACAAATCAGTTACAGTACATTCATGAAGAAGTAAAATGAACAATCTTACCGGAATCTACACTGTAACAGGAACACGGCCCTTCAAGTGTGATGGATAGTAGCCTTGCCTCTGCCATAGACTTGAGAGAAGAAAGCAGGCAGCAAAGCGAAGTTTGACAACGCCGATTGAGGAGCTGTTAATATGATTCGGGATGGTTTCTCAGAAAGACTCTTCCTGCATCTCCGGACTCTAACTTTCATCCAAGCCCTCACTGAGAGACTGACAGGATTACTTAAAACTCCCGTCCTATGTTGAAGAGTACTTCCCTCCATAAGAGACAACAACAAACTTCTGACACTTCTCTGCCAACCTCCTGGGATGAAAGGCAAAGAATGACTGGGGGATGAGGGAAGTGGGAGGAGTATTTAAGCCTTTGGCTGGGGTGTCTTTGCCTCCTCCTGGTGGCCAGGTTCTTATTTCCTAAAAGTAATAAATGCAGCTGTGGACTCTTTCCATTTATGAAGAAAAATCCTAATGAGGATATTTAGTGGTGGTAGATGTGTAAGTATATCCCTCTGTTTGGTCCACCGAACTTCACAGGGTATTTAGCTAGAGTGGCAATGTTAAATAACTTGGAAGACAAAGTTTGTCAATTTGATCCCAAATAATCAGCCTGTTTAGAAAACCAATGTGCTTGGAGTGATAGCAGTCCTGGTCAACGCGTTTCGCCCATATAGGACTTTACCAAGACATGTACAACATAATCACTCCAAGCTTTAAAAAAGGTCTACCTGTTTTCTGATTGGATGGCCTTTAATGATCCTCACTTAATGTGGAATTGAAATAGATCCTCATGTGCAATAGTTCCTGTTTTATCGCTCCTTTATCTTATAGAATATGATACATTTGTACATTCTTTATACGCAATATTGCTTTCTAGTGTCCTTATTTGTGTTTAATTTAATCGACACAAAGAAGCAGATTTAATTGAGGGGAATATAGACAGTACATCTTATGCATAATAAATTGTAGCACATATAAAACAGTTTCAAAAAGTAAATTTATGCTTACCTGACAAATTGATTTCTTCTATGATACAACGAGTCCACGGATTCATCCTTTACTTGTGGGATATTATCCTCCTGCTAACAGGAAGTGGCAAAGAGCACCACAGCAGAGCTGTCTATATAGCTCCTCCCTTGACTCCACCCCCCAGTCATTCGACCGAAGGTACAGGAAGAAAAAGGAGAAACTAAAAGGTGCAGAGGTGACTGAAGTTTTTAAACAAAAAAATATAATCTGTCTTAAATTGACAGGGCGGGCCGTGGACTCATCGTATCATAGAATAAATCAATTTATCAGGTAAGCATAAATTTACTTTTCTTCTATAAGATACGACGAGTCCACATATTCATCCTTTACTTGTGGGATACAATACCAAAGCTACAGGACACAGATGAACGGGAGGGACAAGACAGATGCCTAAACAGAAGGCACCACTGCTTGAAGAACTTTTCTCCCAAAAATAGCCTCCGAAGAAGCAAAAGTATCAAATTTGTAAAATTTGGAAAAGGTATGAAGTGAAGACCAAATCGGAGCCTTACAAATCTGTTCAACAGAAGCATCATTTTTAAAAGCCCATGTGGAAGCCACCGCTCTAGTAGAGTGAGCTGTAATTCTTTCAGGAGGCTGCTGTCCAGCAGTCTCGTATGCCAAACAGATGATGCTTTTCAGCCAAAAAGAAAGAGAGGTAGCCGTAGCTTTTTGACCTCTACGTCTTCCAGAATAGACAACAAACAGAGAAGATGTTTGACGGAAATCTTTGGTCACTTGCAAGTAAAACTTCAAAGCCCGAACCACGTCCAAGTTGTGCAACATACGCTCCTTCTTAGAGGAAGGATTAGGACACAGGGAAGGAACAACAATTTCCTGATTAATATTCTTACTAGTAACAACCTTAGGAAGGAATCTAGGTTTGGTACGCACAACCACCTTATCAGAATGGAAAACAAGATAAGGCGAGTCGCATTGAAATGCAGATAGTTCAGAAACTCTTCGAGCCGAAGAGATAGCAACTAAAAACAGAACTTTCCAAGATAGAAGCTTAATATCTATGGAATGCATAGGTTCAAACGGAACCCCTTGAAGAACTTTAAGAACTAAACTCAAACTCCATGGCGGAGCAACAGGTTTAAACACAGGCTTAATTCTAACCAAAGCCTGACAAAACGACTGAACGTCTGGAACATCTGCCAGACGCTTGTGCAGTAAAATTGACAAAGCAGAAATCTGTCCATTTAAGATACTAGCTGATAACCCTTTCTCCAATCCTTCTTGGAGAAAGGACAAAATCCTAGGAATCCTGATCTTACTCCATGAGTAGCCTGTGGATTCACACCAATAAAGATATTTACGCCATATCTTATGGTAAATTTTCCTAGTGACAGGCTTTCGAGCCTGAATCAAGGTATCTATGACCGACTCAGAGAATCCTCGCTTAGATAAAATCAAGCGTTCAATTTCCAGGCAGTCAGCCGCAGAGAAAATAGATTTGGATGCTGGAACGGACCTTGAATGACAAGATCCTGTCTCAGCTGCAGTGTCCACGGTGGTAGAGATGACATTTCCACCAGGTCTGCATACCAAGTCCTGCGTGGCCACGCAGGTGCTATCAAAATCACTGAAGCCCTCTCCTGTTTGATTCTGGCAATCAGACGAGGAAGGAGAGGAAATGGTGGAAACACATAAGCCAGGTTGAACAACCAAGGTACTGCTAGAGCATCTATTAGTACTGCTTGGGGATCCCTTGATCTGGACCCGTAACAAGGAAGTTTGGCATTCTGACGAGATGCCATCAGATCCAATTCTGGTGTGCCCCATTGATGAATCAATTGTGCAAACACCTCCGGATGGAGCTCCCACTCCCTTGGATGAAAAATCTGACGACTTAGAAAATCCACTTCCCAGTTCTCCACTCCTGGGATATAGATTGCTGATAGATGGCAAGAGTGAGTCATCGCTAGAGAACTCTTTGTTCCCCCCTGATGATTGATATATGCTACAGTCGTGATATTGTCCAACTGCAATCTTATGAATCTGGCCGAAGCCAGCTGAGGCCACGCCTGAAGCGCGTTGAATATCGCTCTCAGTTCTAAAATATTTTTTGGAAGGAGAGCTTCCTCCTGAGTCCACACACCCTGTGCTTTCAGGGAATTCCAGACTGCACCCCAGCCCAACAGGCTGGCATCCGTCGTCACTATGACCCATTCTGGCCTGCGGAAACATATTCCCTGGGACAGATGATCATGTGACAACCACCAAAGAAGAGAGTCTCTGGTCTCTTGATCCAGATTCATCTGAGGAGATAAATCTGCATAATCCCCATTCCACTGTCTGAGCATGCATAGTTGCAGTTGTCTGAGATGCAAGCGCGCAAACAGAACTATGTCCATTGCCGCTACCATTAGTCCAATTACCTCCATACACTGAGCCATTGACGGCCGCGGAATGGAATGAAGTGCTAGGCAGGTGGTTAAGATCTTTGATTTTCTGACCTCCGTCAGAAAAATTTTCATGTCTACCGAGTCTATCAGAGTTCCTAGGAATGGAACTCTTGTTAGAGGAACAAGTGAACTATTTTTTATGTTCATCTTCCACCCGTGAGATCTTAGAAAAGCCAACACGATGTCCGTGTGAGATTTGGCTAGTTTGTAAGTTGACGCCTGAATTAAGATATCGTCCAGATAAGGCGCCACTGCTATGCCCCACGGCCTTAGAGCCGCCAAAAGGGACTCTAGCACTTTTGTGAAAATTCTGGGAGCTGTGGCCAACCCGAAGGGAAGAGCCACAAACTGGTAATGCTTGTCCAGGAAGGCGAACCTGAGGAACTGGTGATGATCTTTGTGGATAGGAATGTGAAGATACGCATCATTCAAATCCATGGTGGTCATATATTGACCCTCCTGGATCATTGGTAAAATAGTCCGAATGGTCTCCATCTTGAAGGATGGGACTCTGAGAAATTTGTTTAGGATCTTGAGATCTAAAATCGGTCTGAAGGTTCCCTCTTTTTTGGGAGCCACAAACAGATTGGAGTAAAAACCCTGCCCTTGTTCTGCTTTTGGAACTGGGCAGATTACCCCCATAGTATATAGGTCTTCTACACAGCGTAAGAACGCCTCTCTTTTTGTCTGGTTTACAGACAACCATGAGAGATGAAATCTCCCCCTTGGAGGAGAATCTTTGAAGTCTAGAAGATACCCCTGGGTCACGATTTCTAAAGCCCAGGAGTCCTGAACGTCTCTTGCCCAAGACTGAGCAAAGAGAGAAAGTCTGCCCCCTACAAGATCCAGTCCCGGATCAGGGGCTGCCCCTTCATGCTGTCTTGGGAGCAGCAGCAGTCTTCTTGGTCTGTTTACCTTTATTCCAAGTCTGGTTAGGTCTCCAGACTGACTTGGATTGAGCAAAATTCCCCTCCTGCTTTGCGGTAGGGGAGGAGGTAGGGGGACCACCTTTGAAGTTTCTAAAGGAAAAAAAAATATTATGTTTGGTCCTCATCTTATTAGTCTTATCCTGAGGAAGGGCATGGCCTTTTCCTCCAGTGATGTCGGAAATTATCTCTTTCAGTTCAGGCCCGAATAGGGACTTACCCTTGAAAGGAATAGCTAAAAGCATAGATTTTGATGACACATCAGCGGACCAGGACTTAAGCCATAACGCTCTACACGCTAAAATGGCAAAACCTGAATTCTTTGCCGCTAATTTAGCCAGTTGAAAAGCGGCATCTGTAATGAAAGAATTAGCTAGCTTGAGAGCCCTAATTCTATCCAGAATCTCATCTAATGGGGTCTTAACCTTAAGAGCCTCATCTAGAGCCTCAAACCAAAAAGCAGCTGCAGTAGTTACAGGAACAATGCACGCTATAAGTTGCAGAAGAAAACCCTGATGAATAAATATTTTCTTTAGAAGATCCTCTAATTTTTTATCCATAGGATCTTTGAAAGCACAACTGTCCTCAATAGGTATAGTTGTACGCTTAGCTAGGGTAGAAATGCAAAACCAGGTTAAAGCTGCTTCGATTTGGACCAATACAGTCACAAGGGACCACCGGTGTTGGAGCTTGCTGCTTGCCTGACAAAAACAACTGCGCAACTGAGGCACAAAAATAGGCCCCGCCCATCTCACTCGATGTCTCTTATCCCAAATGAACTGCACCAGAGCGGTCTAAACTAGCCATGTGGGTTCATAAACCTCAAAAAATAAGCCATGTGTACCCTCTCAATAAACATGAAAAACGTTCCTTATAAAAACGTTATCAGCACTCCCAGTAATGTAAACGTTTGCCCACAAACATTCAAAACACAGTGTCAACCATTTTTCCTTAGCCCATATATGCAAGCTCAGTTATAACCCTCTATATATTTTAGGATTACTGCTTACCCTTACCCTCATGGGGATACTGTCAGCCATTCTGAAATACCACAGTCTCTCCAGAAAAAAATGACTGAACATACCTCACTGCTATATAGCATGAAAACGTTCCTCATACTGAAGTTTCTTGTACTCCTCAGCCATTCTGTGGGAACTGCTCTGGATCTTAGTTACAAATGTTCATCAGCCTCCAGGCAGAAGTCTTCATCCATCTGCTGCCTGAGGGAAAATAGTACACACAGGTACCATTTAAAATAAAAAAACTCTTGCTTGAAGAAAATAAAAACTATCATTTTATCACCTCTTTCACTTTACCCTTCCTAGTACTTAGAGTAGGCAAAGAGAATGACTGGGGGTGGAGCTATGGGATGAGCTATATAGACAGCTCTGCTGTGGTGCTCTTTGCCACTTCCTGTTAGCAGGAGGATAATATCCCACAAGTAAAGGATGAATCCGTGGACTCGTCGTATCTTATAGAAGAAACATTCTCAAAAAAAATAAAATAATAATAATTGGTAGCAGTAGTTCACCTAATATGAATCTTCTAAATAACCCATATGTATTAAAATTGGAGATAAATGTGTCATGTATAATGCAAGTGTAGTATATTTGATACATGTAGCAATTTGATAAATGTAGCACCCATGGTAGTCATGGACAGACCAAA
This sequence comes from Bombina bombina, assembly GCF_027579735.1. NCBI lineage: Eukaryota > Metazoa > Chordata > Amphibia > Anura > Bombinatoridae > Bombina > Bombina bombina. Next base: position 1,467,147 of record NC_069505.1, read on the forward strand.
CTACTTACAGGAAGCGCATAGACTTCTGGGTGACACTGAAACTTATAGAAATCTTAAAATAGACCCCACTGAGAAATTTGCGCTCAGGCTGATCCAAATAGTAGATGAAGCTAAATCTAAACAGAGGCTGTGAAATTGAGACTGGATAAAGACTTGACATAAGTTAATTAGTTTATTGTAGATAGTATCAAGTTCATTCTAAATCAGAACTAATTCTCATTTGAGGAAAAATCCAAAATACAAATGAGAGGGACAGCTATGGGCACAAGATTCGCACCCAGCTATGCCAATATATTTATGGGCAAATGGGAAGAAGATTGTTTCCCCAATCATAGCCTGGTGCAAATCTTGTGCTGTATAGGTGATACATTGATGATGTGTTTTTATATGGAAGGGGGACCAGACTGGACTGGATAACATACTTTTGGACATGAATAAAACAATATAGGACTATTCCAGATTTTCTGAGGGGCCATTGGGTCTGAGAACCCCTATCAATGAAGAATCGGAAGCACCTCAAATTTTCACCTTTTCCTGTGGATGCAAAAAACAGAATTTATGCTTACCTGATAAATTACTTTCTCTTGCGGTGTATCCAGTCCACGGATTCATCCTTTACTTGTAAGATATTCTCATTCCCTACAGGAAGTGGCAAAGAGAGCACACAGCAGAGCTGTCCATATAGCTCCCCCTCTAGCTCCATCCCCCAGTCATTCGACTAAAGGTTAGGAAGAAAAAGGAGAAACCATAGGGTGCAGTGGTGACTGTAGTTTAAACAAAAAATTTTTTACCTGACTTAAATGCCAGGGCGGGCCGTGGACTGGATACACCGCAAGAGAAAGTAATTTATCAGGTAAGCATAAATTCTGTTTTCTCTTGCAAGGTGTATCCAGTCCACGGATCCATCCTTTACTTGTGGGATACCAATACCAAAGCTTTAGGACACGGATGAAGGGAGGGAACAAGACAGGTACCTTAAACGGAAGGCACCACTGCTTGCAAAACCTTTCTCCCAAAAATAGCCTCCGAAGAAGCAAAAGTATCGAATTTGTAAAATTTGGCAAACGTATGCAGTGAAGACCAAGTCGCTGCCCTACAAATCTGTTCAACAGAAGCCTCCTTTTTGAAAGCCCATGTGGAAGCCACTGCTCTGGTAGAATGAGCAGTAATTCTTTCAGGAGGCTGCTGGCCAGCAGTCTCATAGGCCAAACGGATGATGCTTTTCAGCCAAAAGGAAAGAGAGGTAGCAGTTGCTTTCTGACCTCTCCTCTTACCAGAATAGATAACAAACAAGGAAGATGTTTGTCTGAAATCCTTAGTTGCTTGTAAATAGAACTTTAAAGCACGAACTACATCAAGATTGTGTAATAGACGTTCCTTCTTCGAAGATGGATTAGGACACAGAGAAGGAACAACTATTTCCTGGTTAATATACTTGTTAGAAACAACTTTAGGAAGAAAACCAGGCTTGGTACGCAAAACTACCTTATCTGCGTGGAACACCAGGTAAGGTGAATCACACTGTAAGGCAGAAAATTCTGAAACTCTTCGAGCAGAAGAGATAGCTATCAAAAACAAAACTTTGCAAGATAACAACTTAATGTCTATGGAATGTAAAGGTTCAAACGGAACCCCTTGAAGAACTGAAAGAACTAGATTCAAACTCCATGGCGGAGCCACAGGTTTATAAACAGGCTTGATTCTTGAAGCCTGAGCAAACGCTTGAACGTCTGGTACCTCTGCCAGACGCTTGTGTAACAGGATAGACAAAGCAGATATTTGTCCTTTTAAGGAACTAGCTGACAATCCTTTCTCCAATCCTTCTTGGAGAAAGGACAATATCCTGGGAATCCTAATCTTACTCCATGAGTAACCCTTGGATTCACACCAACAAAGATATTTCCGCCATATCTTATGGTAGATTTTCCTGGTGACAGGCTTTCTAGCCTGAATCAGAGCATCTATAACTGACTCAGAGAACCCACGCTTTGATAGAATTAAGCGTTCAATCTCCAAGCAGTCAGACGTAGAGAAACTAAATTTGGATGCTTGAACGGACCCTGTATCAGAAGATCCTGCCTCATTGGCAATGTCCATGGTGGGACAGATGAAATGTCCACTAGGTCTGCATACCAAGTCCTGCGTGGCCACGCAGGCGCTATCAGAATCACCGAAGCCTTCTCCTGCTTGATTCTGGCAACCAGACGCGGGAGGAGAGGAAACGGTGGAATACATAAGCCAGATTGAAGGACCAAGGCGCTGCTAGAGCAACTATCAATACCGCCTTGGGATCCCGGGACCTGGACCCATAGAGAGGAAGTTTGGTGTTCTGACGGGACGCCATCAGATCCAACTCTGGAGTGCCCCAAAGCTGAGTCAGCTGGGCAAAAGCCTCCGGGTGGAGTTCCCACTCCCCCGGGTGAAAAGTCTGACGACTTAGAAAATCCGCCTCCCAGTTGTCTACTCCTGGGATGTGAATTGCTGAGAGATGGCAGGAGTGATCCTCCACCCACCTGATTATTTTGGTTACTTCCGTCATTGCTAGGGAACTCTTTGTTCCCCCTGATGATTGACGTAAGCTACAGTCGTGATGTTGTCCGACTGAAATCTGATGAATTTGGCCACAGCTAGTTGAGGCCATGCCTGAAGAGCGTTGAATATCGCCCTCAGTTCCAGAATGTTTATCGGGAGAAGAGTTTCTTCCCAAGACCATAAGCCCTGAGCTTTCAGGGAGTCCCAGACCGCACCCCAGCCTAACAGACTGGCGTCGGTCGTTACAATGATCCACTCTGGCCTGCAGAAACATATTCCCTGAGACAGGTGATCCTGAGACAACCACCAGAGAAGAGAATCTCTGGTCTCCTGGTCCAACTGAATTTGAGGAGACAAATCTGCATAATCCCCATTCCACTGTTTGAGCATGCATAGTTGCAGTGGTCTGAGGTGTATCCGAGCAAAAGGGACTATGTCCATTGCCGCTACCATTAGTCCGATTGTCTCCATGCACTGAGCTACAGATGGCCGAGGAATGGAATGAAGAGCTCGGCAAGTAGTTAACAGTTTTAACTTTCTGACCTCCGTCAGAAATATTTTCATTTCTACCGAGTCTATCAGGGTTCCTAGGAATGGAACTCTTGTTGGGGGGGGGGAGAGAACTCTTTTTGACGTTCACCTTCCACCCGTGAGACCTCAGAAAGGCCAATACGATCTCCGTGTGAGACTTGGTTCTTTGGAAAGTCAACGCCTGAATTAAGATGTCGTCTAAATAAGGCGCCACTGCTATGCCCCGCGGTCTTAGAACCACCAGGAGGGACCCTAGCAACTTTGTGAAAATTCTAGGAGCAGTGGACAACTCGAAAGGAAGAGCCACAAACTGATAATGCTTGTCCAGAAAGGCGAACCTGAGAAACTGGTGATGATCTTTGTGGATAGGAATATGCAGATACACATCCTTTAGATCCACGGTAATCATATATTGACCCTCCTGGATCATTGGTAAGATTGTCCGAATGGTCTCCATCTTGAATGATGGGACTCTGAGGAATTTGTTTAGAATTTTGAGATCCAGAATAGGTCTGAAAGTTCCTTCTTTTTTGGGAACCACAAACAGGTTTGAGTAAAACCCCAGTCCTTGTTCTGCAATTGGAACTGGGTGGATCACTCCCATTGTATGTAGATCTTCTACACAGCGTAAAAACGCTTCTTTATCTGATCTGTAGACAGACGAGAAATGTGGAACCTTCCCCTTGGAGGAGAGTCCTTGAATTCTAGAAGGTATCCCTGGGCTACAATCTCTAATGCCCAAGGATCGTGTACATCTCTTGCTCAGGCCTGAGCGAAGAGAGAGAGTCTGCCCCCTACTAGATCCGGTCCCGGATCGGGGGCTACCCCTTCATGCTGTCTTGGTGGCAGCTGCAGGCTTTTTGGCCTGTTTACCCTTATTCCAGCCCTGGTAAGGTTTCCAGGTTGCCTTGGGCTGTGAAGCGTTACCCTCTTGCTTTGCAGCCGGAGAGGATGAAGCGGGGCGGTTCCTGAAATTGCGAAAGGAACGAAAATTAGCTTTGTTCTTTGTCTTAAAGGGCTTGTCCTGAGGGAGAGCATGGCCTTTTCCCCCCGGTGATATCTGAAATAATCTCTTTCAATTCAGGCCCGAAGAGGGTCTTACCTTTGAAAGGAATGTTCAAAAGCTTGGATTTAGACGACACATCGGCCGACCAGGACTTTAGCCATAGCGCCCTGCGCGCCAAAATGGGGAAATCTGAATTTTTCGCCGCTACTAAGCGGCGTCAGTGATAAAAGAATTAGCTAGCTTTAGAGCCTTAATTCTATCCATAATTTCATCATATGAGGTCTCCGTCTGGAGCGAGTCTTCCAGCGCCTCAAACCAGAAAGCAGCTGCAGTAGTTACAGGAATAATGCAGGCAATAGGTTGGAGAAGAAAACCTTGTGTATGGGGAACATTTTCTTAAAAACAGGAGGGGGAGCAAAGGGAACACCTGGTCTACCCCACTCCCTAGTAACAATATCCACAATCCTCTTAGGGACCGGAAACGTATCTGTGTAAACAGGGACCTCTAGGTACTTGTCCATTTTACACAATTTCTCTGGGATCACCAAAGGGTCGCAGTCATCCAGAGTAGCTAATACCTCCCTAAGCAAAACGCGGAGGTGTTCTAGTTTAAATTTAAAAGCCAATGTATCTGAATCTCTCTGAGGAGGAACCCTTCCTGAATCAGAGACTTCTCCCTCAGACATCAAATCCCTCGCTCCCACTTCAGAGCGTTGTGAGGGTATATCGGATACGGCTACCAAAACGTCAGAATGCTCATAATCTGTTCTTAAAACGGAGCTATCACGCTTTGCGGGTAACACGGGCAGTTTAGATAAGAAGGCTGTAAGAGAATTATCCATGACTGCCGCTAAGTCTTGTAGTGTAAAAGGGTTAGACGCACTAGAGGTACTAGGCGTCACTTGCGCGGGCGTAACTGGTTGTGACACTTGGGGAGAGGCAGACGGGCTACCCTCGTTACCTTCAGTCTGAGAATCATCTTGGGCCACATTCTTAAGTGCAACAATATGATCTTTAAAGTGTATAGACATATCAGTACAAGTGGGACACATTCTGAGAGGGGGTTCCACCATGGCTTCTAAACACATTGAACAAGGATTTTCCTTAGTGTCAGACATGTTTAATGCCTTGCTGTGGCCCTACCTGCCCTTAGGGATCAGATTTGGGGGAATATAGCTTCTATAAGGCCCTCAAACAGCAGCAGGACCCTCCATGTTTAGCAGCATGAACTTCTCTGCAATTCTAACTGCGCATCTGAGGCGTGAAATTAGGCCCCTCCCACTCTACTCCGGAGCTGTGAGGCCTAGTAAATCACTCTTAAGTGACTAAAAACCAGCCATGTGGGTAATAACCCCAGAAAGAACCCCAAAAGGACTTTCAAAGTGTCTACAAACGATATTTTTCTTAAATAAACAATCGATTGCCCTGAATCAGTGTCAACCAGCATAATTAGCCCTGTTATGTAAGCATTCAATTCCTTACTAAGTCTGTGAACATAGCTTACCCTCCCCTCATGGGGATATTGTCAGTCTCTTCTAGCATTATCTCAGTCTTGTCTAGAAATAAATTACTAAACATACCTCATTGCAGATTACCCTGCAAACCGTTCCCCCCAACTGAAGTTTTCTGGCACTCCTCAGTCCTGTGTGGGAACAGCAGTGGATTTTAGTTACAACATGCTAAAATCATTTTCCTCTCAGCAGAAATCTTCATCACTTTTCTGCTAGAGAGTAAATAGTACAAAACGGTACCATTTAAAATAACAAACTTTTGATTGAAGATAATAAAAACTACAATTCTAACACCACATTCACTTTACCCTCCCGTAGAGAGACCCTAGTGCTTAGAGCCGGCAAAGAGAATGACTGGGGGGTGGAGCTAGAGGGGGAGCTATATGGACAGCTCTGCTGTGTGCTCTCTTTGCCACTTCCTGTAGGGAATGAGAATATACCTAGCGCTGCGGAATCTGTTGGCGCTCTACAAATAACCGATAATAATAATAATAATAAATCCCACAAGTAAAGGATGAATCCGTGGACTGGATACACCTTGCAAGAGAAATTAAGTCTGAGGTGATCATGGAAATGGGAGGGATTAAAAGCTCTTGGTATATTGGGTATTTTTGCCTCTTCCTAGTGGACTGGAGTTTAATTCCACATGTGATGGCTCGTGGAGTCTCACCACCTTATGAAAATCTATTTTGTATGTAGATTGTATGTGATGCAAGGGTCCATTTCTGAACTATGCATACATAAACTGATTTATGCCCGTTTGAAAACCATTATGTCTCCAGTCCTCAAGGATAAATGCCTTGCTTCCTTCCTTGCATAGTAACTTTATATTTGTACATTTTAGTAGCTTGCTTACCAGTACAATGCAAGTTATAGGGTAAAGTAATTCATGTGACATCTGCTTTTCATTTCCAAAAAGAAAAAAATTGTAAAAAGTCTAAAACCAAAGCGTGAAGTTGATTTTGCTACACACATGGCAGCCAGAACTGCAGTCACTAAGCAGCCGTCTAACACATGGATTCCATTCCTTGTTTATTTGTCTTCAAGGAATTTACTCAGATAATGTGCATACAAAGCACAGTTGCAGAGCTGGAGATAATCAGAAGCTTTCATGTCTGCTGTGTATAGGTGGAGATACACAGTATTTACTTATCTCAGGAATGCCAAGCTAATGCTTTTCCCCCCAGTAATCTGTCATATTCATATGATTTAAATAAGTCCATTACTATGTGTAATGTTCATGCGATGTTTATAGATTGTAAGATGTGCGGTATTTAATAAGATGCCTCTAGTCAATGATGAACCTTCAGAGTGTGTTTTGCATTGCACCATGGATAATGACGTACAGCCTCTAAACTGCTTGTCGTTTAGAAAATAAAACAGAGCCCTCTTGTAAACAGTAATAAAAAAATTACCTGATAAATTACTTTCTTTTATGGTGGTGAGACTCCACGAGCCATCACGTGTGGGATTAAACTCCAGTCCACTAGGAGGAAGGTACAAATATCCAATAACTTTTTTTTGTTTATATAGTTTTTTTGAAGGTTGAACAAGTTTAAAGTGAAGGTCAATTTTACAGTAATTGACTACCACAATGCATTAAGCAATATTGCATTAATGTAGTCGCTACCTTGTTTTTTTATTTATAAGTTTGGTTTCAGAAATCAATACCGTTTAGATTGCGACTCCTACCCTGTACTAATTCCTTGTTCTCCTGTTGTGATGTAGCGAGCAGTCCCACCCGCTCTCTACGTTGGCCCCAAGCGCGTTCACAATCGTGAATAAAACTGCGCATGCGTATAGTTCATACAGACTTAGAGTGATGTTGCTTCTACAATACATAAGATGTTTTAATAAAGATAAAATATTCAATAGATGGGGCATCTACTACACATAAATGCCAGTGTAAAATATAGTAGTAGTTTTGTATCAAAGTTTTTTAAGAGGATGCAGACTACGCATGCGCCTCTCATGAACGAGCATGAGGAAGAAACAGGGCTATTGCAGCTTTAAAGCATGTGCATAGCAATCGTGTGACGTTGCCAGAAAGGGGCTGAACTCCCCGGTGGGAAACGGCCATTGGCGTATTGGATAGGACTAGCCTGTCAATCAATGGCGGGCGGAGGAAAGAAGTGTACCAAAGGCTGTTTAATTATAAGGTAAAAAACAGTCAGCTAGATTATGAGTTTTCAGCGCTATACGGAAATTAACGACCGCCACAAAAGCGACGTTATTTCACCTCCCTATAGCGCTGCTATTACAGGTTTTAAAAAAGCAGGCTTGTGCGGGCGATATGGTGGCGTTGAGCTCCATACCGCACCAAAATACAAGCGCTTCTTTGACGTGCTTGTGCACGATTTCCCCATAAACATCAATGGGGAGAGCCGGCAAAATAAAAGCCTAACACCTGTGATTGCGGAAACAAAACCTCCCCATGTCTAAAGTTATGTTTAAACCTAACACAAAACCCACGTCTAAACACCCCTAATCTGCCGCCCCGACATCGCCGGCACCTACATAATGTTATTAACCCCTAATCTGCCACCCTTAACATCGCCGCCACCTAAACAAAAAAAATTAACCCCTAAACCTCTGGCCTTCAACATCACTAACACTAAATAATTATATTAAACCCTAACGTAACCCTAAGCATAACCCTAACGTAACCCTAAACATAAGTCTAACCCTAACACCCCCTAATTTAAATAGAATTAAAATAAATCTAAATTAAACTTACAATTATTAACTAAATAATTCCTATTTAAAACTAAATACTTACCTGTAAAATAAAACCTAAGCTAGCTACAAAATAACTAATAGTTATATTGTAGCTAGTTTAGGTTTTATTTTTATTTCACAGGTAAGTTTGTATTTATTTATTCACTATTTACTAACTACCTAGTTGAAATAAATACTAAGTTACCTGTAAAATAAAACCTAACCTGCCTTACACTAAAAACTAACATTACAATAAAATAAAATAATTAAATTATTAAAATACAATTTTCTAAATTACAAAAAATAAAAAACGAAATTATCAAAAATAAAAACAACTTACTCCTAATCTAATAGCCCTATCAAAATAAAAAAGCCCCCCTCAAAATAATAAAACCCCTAGCCTACACTAAACTGCCAATGGCCCTTAAAAGGGCCTTTTGTGGGGCAATGTCCCAAAGAAATCAGCTCTTTTACCTGTAAAAAAAATACAAACACCCCCCAACAGAAAAAACCCACCCACCACCCAACCCCCCTAAATAAAAACCTATCTAAATAAACCTAAGCTAACCATTGCCCTAAAAAAAGCATTTGGATGGGCACTGCCATTAAAAGGGCATTTAGCTCTTTTACATTGCCCAAACCCTAAGCTAAATGAAAGCTCAATCCTATTGGCTGATTGCAACAGCCAATAGGATTGTTTCCCCTTTAATTCCGATTGGCTGATAGAAATCTTTCAGCCAATAGGAATGTAAGGGACGCCATCTTGAATGACATCACTTAAAGGAAAACTTCATTTTCCAGCGACGATCGAAAGAAGAGGATGCTCCGCGCCAGATGTCTTTAAGATGGACCCACTCCGCGCCGGATGGATGAAGATAGAAGATGCCATTCCCCTCCTTGTCACTAGGAGGAGGCAAATGACACTCCTACGGTTTTAAAGAAAAAAAAAACATAATTTATGTAAGAACTGATAAATTCATTTATTTCATAGTGGCAAGAGTCCATGAGCTAGTGACATATGGGATATACATTCCTACAAGGAGGGGGCAAAGTTTCCCAAACCTCAAAATGCCTATGAATACACCGCCCACCACACTCATACCTTAGTTTAATGAATAGGCAAGTAGTGAGGTGTAAAAAGGAGTAAAAAAAAAAAACATATAAAAAGAGGAAATGGAAAATAATGTGCTTTTATACAAAAAAATCATAACCACCAAAAAAATAGGGTGCGTCTCATGGACTCTTGCCACTATGAAAGAAATTAATTTATCAGATAAGTTCTTGCATAAATTATGTTTTCTTTCATGTAAGTGGCAAAAGTCCATGAGCTAGTGAGGTATGGGATATAATACCCAAGATGTGGAAAACCAGAGTCCCTAGAGAGGGAAGGATAAAATAAAAACAGCTATTTCTGCTAAAGAATTAAATCCAAATAATAATTAAGTTTTCTTTAAAAAATTCAAAATACTCAAATCATAGGCCGAAGAATCAAACTGAAACAGTTGCCTGAAGAACTTTTCTACCAAAGACTGCTTCAGAAGAAGCAAATACATCAAAATGGTAAAACTAAATGTATGCAAAGAAGACCAAGTTGCTGCTTTGCAAATCTGATCAACTGAAGCTTCATTCTTAAAAACCCAAGAAATGGCGACTGATCTTGTAGAATGAGCTATAATTCTCTGAGGCGGAGACTGCCCGCCTCCAAATAAGCTTTGTGAATCAAAGGTTTCAACCAAGATGCCAAAGAAATGGCAGAGGCTTTCTGACCTTTCATGGAACCAGAGAAAATAACAAATAGACTATAAGTCTTTCTGAAATCTTTAGTAGCCTCAACATAGTATTTCAAAGCTCTTACCACATCCAAAGAATGTAAAGATCTCTCAAGAGAATTCTTAGGATTAGGACACAAGGAAGGAACAACAATTTCCCTACTAATGCTAGAATTCACAACTTTAGGCAAAAATTTAAATGAAGTCCGCAAAACAGCTTTATCTTGATGAAAAATCAGATAAGGAGACTCACAAGAGAGAGCCGACAACTCAAACTCTTCTAGCAGAAGAGATAGCCAAAAGAATTAACACTTTCCAAGAAAGTAGTTTAATATTCAAAGAATGCGTAGGCTCAAAAGGAGGAGCCTGCAAAATCCTTAAAACCAAATTGAGACTCCAAGGAGGAGAAATACATTTAATAACAGGTTTGATACAAACCAAAGCCTGAACAAAACAGTGAATATCAGGAAATTTAGCAATCTTTCTATGAATTAAGACAGAAAGAGCAGAGATTTGTCCCTTCAAAGTATTTGCAGACAAACCCGTATCCAAACCATCCTGAAGAAAACTCTAGGAATTCTAAAAGAATGCAAAGAAAATTTATGAGAGGAGCACCATGAAATATAGGTTTTTCCAAACCCAATAGCAAATCTTCCTTGAAACAGACTTACAAGCCTGTAACATAGTGCTAAATACTGAGTCAGAGAAACCTCTATGACTAAGCACTAAGCGTTCAATTTCCACACCTTAAAATTTAGCGATTTGAGATCCTGATGGAAAAACGGCTCTTGAGACAGAAGGTCTAACCTTAAAGGAAGTGGCCAAGGTTGGCAACTGGACATCCGGACAAGAACTGCATACCAAAACCTGTGAGGCCATGCTGGTGCTATCAGAAACACATGAGATTGTTCCATTATGATCTTGGAGATCACCCTTGGAAAAAGCAGTAGAGGCGGAAAAATGTAACCAGGTTGGTAAAACCAAGGAACTGCTAAAGCATCCATCATCTCCGCCTGAGATCCTTGGACCTGGAAAGGTATCTGGGAAGTTTCTTGTTCAAACGGGAGGCCATCAGATCTATTTCTGGAAGACTGCACATCTGCACAATCTGATGAAACACATCTGGATGGAGAGACCACTCCCCCGGATGCAAAGACTGACGACTGAGATAAATCTGCTTCCCAATTGTCTACACCTGGGATATGAATCACAGAAATGATAGAAGAGTTGGACTCCACCCAAGAAAGTATCCGAGATACCTCTTTCATTGCTAAAGAGCTGCACATCCCTCCCAGATGATTGACATATGCCAATGTTGTGATATTGTCTGTCTGAAAATAAATGAAAAGTTCTCTCTTCAAGCCTGAAGAGCTCTGAAGATAGCACAGAGTTCTAAAAATTTAATTGTTAACCTCGCCTCTTGAGGTTTCCAAACCCCTTGTGCTGTCAGAGACCCCCAGACAGCTCCCCAATCTGTAAGACTTGCATCCATTGACATCACAGTCCAGGAAGGACGAACAAAAGAGGCCCCATTAACAATACGGTGATGGTCCAACCACCAAGACAGAGAGAGTTGAATGTAGGGATTTAAGAATATCAGTTGAGATATCCGAGTATTATCCCTGCACCATTGATTCAGCATGCAAAGCTGCAGAGGTCTCATATGAAAACGAGCAAAGGGGATCGCGTCCGATGCCGCAGTCATAAGGCCTAAATCTTCCATGCACATAGCCACTGAAGAGAATGAACGAGACTGAATGTTTAAATAAGCTAAAACCAATTTAATTAGCCTCTTGTCTGTTAAAGACAGAGTCATGGACACTGAATGTATCTAGAAACCTAAAAAGGTGACCTTTGTCTGAGTAGTCAAGAAACTTTTTTGTAAATTGATCCTCCAACCATGCCTTTGAAGAAACCACACTAGTTGTTTTGTGTGAGATTCTGCTAAATTAAAAGATTGAGCTAGTACCAAGATATCGTCCAAATAAGGAAACACAATACTCTGCTCTCTGGGGCACCGAGAACCTTCGAAAAGATTCTTGGAGCTGTCGCTAGGCCAAATGGAAGAGCGACAAATTGGTAATGCTTGTCTAGAAAAAAGAATCTCAGAAACCGATAGTGGTCTGGATTTATTGGAATGTGAAGCTAAGCATCCTGTAAGTCTATTGTGGACATGCCCTTGCTGAACAAAAGGCAGAATAGTCCTTATAGTCAACATCTTGAAAGTTGGGACTCTTACAAAACAATTTAAAAACTTTAGATCCAGAACTGATCTGAAATAATTATCTTTCTTTGGGACAATGAATAGATTTGAATAGAAACCGAAACCCTGCTCCTGGAGAGGAACTGGTACAATTATCCCTGAAAGCTCTAGGTCTGAAAGACATTTCAGAAAAGCCTGAGCCTTCACAGGATTTGTTGGAACATGAGAAAGAAAGAATTTTCCCACGGGAGGTCTTTTTCTGTAACCTATTCCTTAGGGGAAGGAGTGTTTTTTTGTTCTCTATTCTGACGAAAGGAGCGAAAACGATTAGGAGCCTTAAATTTACTCTTAAGACTTTATCTTGGGGTAGAAAAACTCCCTTCCCCCCAGTGATAGTTGAAACAATAGAATCCAATTGAGAACCAAATAAATTCTTACCCTGGAAAGACAGAGATAGTAATCTAGATTTAGACACCATGTCAGCATTCCAAGATTTAAGCCATAAAGCTCTTTTAGCTAAAATAGCTAAAGGCAAGATTTAACATTGATCTTTATAACATCAAATATAGCATCACAAATGAAATGATTAGCATGTTGAAGCAGAAGAACATGTCTAAGAATATAGCCAGAATGTAAATAAGCTTTTCTGAGATAAGGATCCTTAAAAAGAAGTACTATCTTCCAAAGGGATAGTAGTACGCCTGGCAAGAGTGGAAATAGCCCCCAAAACACTAAATTAGCCACAGGTAAAGGATACGACTTCTTAAACCTAGAAGGAGGATTAAAAGAAGAACCAGGCTTATATCATTCCTTAGTAATCATATCAGAGATAGCATCTGGAATAGGAAAAACCTCAGGAGCAACCTTTGGAGGTTCAAAAACAGAATTTAAACATTTACTGGCTTTGTTATCAAGAGGACTAGACTCTTCAATACCCAAAGTAACCGAAACTTCCTTCAACAAAGAACAAATATAATCAATCTTAAACAGATAGGAATATTTTTCAATTTCAGATTATGATTCAGGATCCTCTGAACCAAAGAGATCATCATAAGTAGAGGATACTTCAGTATGTTGTCGGTCAATACAAATTTCATCAGAATTATGAGAAGTTTTAAAAGACCTTTTACGTTTATTTGAAAGCAGAATAGCAGACATAGCCTTTTCTATAGCTGCAGCAATATAATTCTTTACATCTGCAGGAATATCAGGTACAATAGACGTTGAAGGAACAACAGACAATGTATTTGTACTAATAGAAACATTAACAGCATTCAACAGCTTGTCATGACAAATGCCACATAATTGAGCTGAAGAAATAACATCAGATAATTTACAACAAACACACTTAGCTTTGGTAGAACTGTGTTCAGGCAGCATGGTTTCAACAGCAACATCAGAGGCAGGATCAGACATCTTGCAAAATGTAAAAAGAAAAAAAGGAAATTTATGCTTACCTGATAAATTGATTTCTTCTACGATACGACGAGTCCACGGATTTCATCCTTACTTGTGGGATATTATCCTCCTGCTAACAGGAAGTGGGCAAAGAGCACCACAGCAGAGCTGTATATATAGCTCCTCCCTTCCCCTCCACCCCCAGTCATTCGACCGGAGGTTATAAGAAGAGAAAGAAAAAGCTAAAAGGTGCAGAGGTGACTGAAGTTATAAATCATAAAAAATATAATCTGTCTTAAATTGACAGGGAGGGCCGTGGACTTGTTGTATCGTAGAAGAAATCAATTTATCAAGTAAGCATAAATTTCCTTTTCTTCTACAAGATACGATGAGTCCATGGATTTCATCCTTACTTGTGGGATACAATACCAAAGCATCAGGACACGGATGAAAGGGAGGGCCAAGACAGAGACCTAAACGGAAGGCACCACTGCTTGAAGAACTTTTCTCCCCAAAACAGCCTCAGAAGAAGCAAAAGTATCAAATTTGTAAAATTTAGAAAAAGTATGAAGGGACGACCAAGTCGCAGCTTTACAAATCTGTTCAAAAGATGCATCGTTTTTAAAAGCCCATGTGGAAGCCACAGCCCTAGTAGAATGAGCCGTAATTCTTTCAGGAGGCTGCTGTCCAGCAGTCTCATATGCCAGGCGGATGATACTCCTCAGCCAAAAAGAAAGAGAGGTAGCCGTAGCTTTCTGACCCCTACACTTTCCAGAATAAACAATGAAGATGATTGACGGAAATCCTTAGTTGCCTGTAAGTAAAACTTTAAGGCACGGACCACATCCAAGTTATGTAACAGACGCTCCTTCTTAGAAGAAGGATTAGGACACAATGAAGGAACAATAATTTCCTGATTAATATTCTTATTCGAAACAACCTTAGGAAGAAAACCAGGTTTGGTACGTAAAACCACCTTATCAGAATTAAATATGAGATAAGGCGAATCACACTGTAACGCTGAAAGCTCAGAAACTCTTCGAGCAGAAGAAATAGCAACCAAAAATAGAACTTTCCAGGATAACAATTTAATGTCTATTGAATGCATGGGTTCAAACAGAACCCCTTGAAGAACTCAAAGAACTAAATTCAAACTCCAGGGAGGAGTAATTGGTCTAAATACAGGCTTAATTCTGGTAAGAGCCTGACATAAAGACTGAACATCAGGTAAATCTGCCAAACGTTTGTGAAACAAAATTGATAACACAGAAATTTGTCCCTTTAAGGAAGTAGCTGATAAACCTTTCTCCAATCCTTCTTGGAGAAAAGACAGAATCCTAGGAATCCTAATTTTACTCCATGAGTAGCACTTGGATTCACACCAATAAAGATATTTATGCCATATCTTATGATAAATCCTTCTAGTGACAGGCTTTCTAGCCTGTATCAAAGTACTGATAACCGAATTTGGATGTTGGAAAGGACCTTGAATGAGAAGGTCCTGTCTCAAAGGAAGTTTCCACGGTGGTAGAGAGGACATGTCTACTAGCTCCGCATACCAAGTCCTGCGTGGCCACGCAGGCGCTATCAGGATCACTGAAGCTCTCTCCTGTTTGATTCGAGCAATCACGCGTGGAAGGAGAGGGAACGGTGGAAACACCTAAGCTAGGTTGAACGACCAAGGCACTGCCAAGGCATCTATCAGATCGGCCTGGGGATCCCTCGACCTGGATCCGTATCTTGGAAGCTTGGAATTCTGTTGAGATACCATCAGATCCAATTCCAGTTTGCCCCATCGGAGAATCAGTGAGGCAAATTCCTCCGGGTGGAGTTCCCACTTCCCCGGATGAAAGGTCTGTCGGCTTAGAAAATCCGCTTCCTAGTTCTCTACTCCTGGGTTGTAGATTTCTGACAAATGACAAGAGTGGGCCTCCACCCATCGGATTATCTTGGATACTTCTAACATCGCTAAGGAACTCCTTGTTCCCCCTTGATGATTGATATATGCCACAGTCGTGATGTTGTCCGACTGGAATCTGATGAATTTGGTCAAAGCCAACTGAGGCCACGCCTAAAGCGCATTGAATATTGCTCTCAGTTCCAGAATATTGATTGGAAGTAGAGACTCCACCTGAGTCCAAACACCCTGAGCCTTCAGGGAATTCCAGACTGCACCCCAGCCCAGAAGGCTGGCGTCCGTTGTCACTATCACCCACGAGGGTCTGCGGAAACAAGTTCCCTGGGACAGATGATCCGGCGACAACCACCAAAGAAGAGAGTCTCTGGTTTCTTGATCTAGATTTATCTGAGGAGATAGATCCGCATAATCCTCATTCCACTGTCCGAACATGCACAGCTGCAGTGGTCTAAGATGAAAGCGAGCAAACGGAATGCTGTCCATTGCCGCTACCATTAATCCAATTTCCTCCATACACTGAGCCACTGATGGCCGAGGAATGGACTGAAGTGCTCGGCAAGTATTTAGAATCTTAGAATTTCTGACCTCTGTCAGAAATATTTTCATGTCTACCGAGTCTATCAGAGTTCCCAAGAAAGGAACCCTTGTCTGTGGAACTAGTGAACTTTTCTCTATGTTCACCTTCCAACTGTGAGTTCTCAGAAAAGACAACACTGTGTCCATGTGAGATTTTGCCAGTGGATATGTGGATGACTGGATTAGAATATCGTCCAGATAAGGCGCCACTGCTATGCTTCGTGGTCTGAGAACCGCCAGAAGAGACCCTAGAACCTTTGTAAAGATTTTGGGTGCTGTGGCCAACCCGAAGGGAAGAGCCACGAACTGATAATGTTTGTCTAGAAAGGCAAACCTTAGAAACTGATGATGATCCTTGTGGATAGAAATATGAAAGTAAAGCATCCTTCAAGTCCACGGTAGTCATATATTGACCCTCCTGGATCATTGGTAAGATTGTTCGTATAGTCTCCATCTTGAACGGTGGGACTCTGAGAAACTTGTTTAGACACTTGAGATCTAAAATGGGTCTGAAAGTTCCCTCTTTTTTGGGAACCACGAAAAGATTTGAGTAAAACCCCTGTCCCT
The DNA here is from genome assembly GCF_027579735.1 of Bombina bombina. NCBI lineage: Eukaryota > Metazoa > Chordata > Amphibia > Anura > Bombinatoridae > Bombina > Bombina bombina. The sequence continues at coordinate 1,483,876 of NC_069505.1, forward strand.
GTTCCGATTTTGGAACGGGACAAATTACTCCCATGGTAGAGAGGTCTTTTACACAGCGTAAGACCGCCTCTCTTTTTATCTGGTCTACAGACAATCTTGAAAGATGAAATCTCCCTCTTGGGAGAAAGTCCTTGAATTCCAATTGATAACCATGAGTCACTATTTCTAGTGCCCAGGGATCCTGAACATCCCTTGCCCAAGCCTGGGCGAAGAAAGTCTGCCCCCGACTAGATCCGGTCCCGGATCGGGGGCCGCCCCTTCATGCTGCTTTAGTAGCAGCCGCAGGCTTTTTGGATTGTTTACCTTTATTCCAGTTCTGGTTGGGTCTCCAGACTGACTTAGATTGGGTAAAATTCCCTTCCTGCTTTGTGGAAGAAGAGGAAGCTGAGGGTCCTCCTTTAAAGTTCCGAAACAGACTTATCCTGAGGTAGGGCATGGCCTGTAATGTCAGAAATTATTTCCTTCAATTCAGGCCCAAAAAGGGTTTTACTTTTAAAAGCTTAGTCTATGATGAGACATCAGCAGACCAAGATTTGAGCCACAGCGCTCTACGTGCTAAGATAGCAAAGCCTGCATTCTTTGCCGCTAATTTAGCAATTTGAAAAGCGGCATAAGTAATAAAAGAATTAGCTAGCTTGAGAGCCTTAATTCTATCCAAAATGTCGTCTAATGGGGTCTCAACCTTAAGAGACTCTTCTAGAGCCTCAAACCAAAAAGCTGCTGCAGTAGTTACTGGAACAATGCAAGCCGTAGGTTGTAAAAGAAAACCCTGATTAATAAATAATTTCTTTAGTAGACCCTCTAATTTTTTATCCATAGGGTCTTTAAAAGCACAACTGTCCTCAATGGGTATAGTTGTATGCTTAGCTAAGGTAGATATAGCTCCCTCTACCTTAGGGACCGTTTGCCATGAGTCCTGAATGGTGTCTGATATGGGAAACATTTTCTTAAAATTAGGAGGGGGCGAAAACGGTATATCTGGTCTATCCCATTCCTTTTTTATAATTTCCGTAATTCTCTTAGGAACCGGAAAAACATCAGTGCAAGTAGGTACTTCTAGATATTTATCCATCTTACACAATTTCTCTGGAGGAATTACAATAGGGTCACAATCATCCAGAGTTGCTAAAACCTCCTGAAGTAACAGGCGGAGATGTTCAAGCTTAAATTTAAAGGACATAGCGTCCGAATCTGTCTGAGGTAAAACATTCCCTGAGTCTGAAATTTCACCCTCAGACAGTAATTTCCTGACCCCCAACTCAGAACACTGTGAGGATACATCGGAAATAGCTAATAAAGCATCAGAGGATTCAGTATTTACATTAATACCTGACCTACTGCGTTTACCCTGCAACACTGGTAATTTAGATAATACCTCTGTAAGGGTAGTTGACATAACTGCAGCCATCTCCTGCAGAGTAAAAGAATTAGACGCACTAGAGGTACTTGGCGTTACTTGTGTGGGCGTTAAAGGTTGTGACACTTGGGGAGAATTGGATGGCATATCCTGAATCTCTTCAGACTGAGAATCATCCTTAGGCACACTTTCTTGACATAATATATGGTCTTTACAATGTAAGGCTCTTTCAGTACAAGAGTTACACAATGTTAGAGGGGGTTGCACAATAGGTTCTAAACACATAGAACAATGAGATTCAGATTCCTCAATGTCAGACATGTTTGAACAGACTAGTAATAACCACATGTCGTTTAAACACTTTATTTATTGCTTAAAATAAACTTTTGAAGAAAGTGTACTGCGCCTTTCAGAAAATAAAAAGTGAACAATTTTTCCAAAACGGCTTAAATAATGTTAAATTATCTCCAAATTTAACTTCAATTCGTTGGTTTATCCAAAAATTACTGCACCCCAGTAGTAAGGGGAGAAATAAGGCTCTAAAGTACTTAGATTAACAAATTGTCAGTTTACAATCAAAAAATACCCTCTGCACCTCGCCACAGCTCTGCACAGGCAAAGAGAATGACTGGGGGTGGAGGGGAAGGGAGGAGCTATATATACAGCTCTGCTGTGGTGCTCTTTGCCACTTTCTGTTAGCGGGAGGATAATATCCCACAAGTAAGGATGAAATCCGTAAACTCGTCGTATCTTGTAGAAGAAAATAACATTTAAACAAAATATCTAATTTCCTCATATAGTAGTTTCAGGAATGGGTAAAAATGCTTATGCTAAAGTAATATGCAAAAAAATAAGCATCATAGCTCTCTAAGATGCACAGAGAACAAGAAGCATTAGAGGAAAGGGGTAATATACAAAACATTTGGTGCAAAGTATGACGCATGACGCAAAAGGAAGTGAAACATTTTTTGCCGACAAAGCTAACACCAGGAAATGATGCAACTCGCGGCAAAAGAACCAACGTTAACAAAGACAAAGGAAATGACGAGACTTGCAACTTTGCGGAAAAAAAATTGCGCCAAGAATGACGCAATAAAAAATGGCATTTTGCATCCTCGCGAACCTAGTTTGTCCGCAAAATTTTTTTGAAAACAAAGTCAAATTTAAAGAACAAACCCCAGGTAAGAAAAAAATAATTAAAATAAACTTCCCAAACATAATTTCCATACTGAAACTGACAATCTGCAAAAAAGGAAAATATACATAGACCTGACTCATGGCAAATATAAGCAAACACTTATATTTTAAACTTTACAATATAATATAAAGCCCCAAACATAGCTGAGAGTGTCTTAAAAAATGATACATACTTAGCAGAAGACACCCATCGACATATAGCAGACAGCCAAACCAGTACTGAAAAATATCAGCAGAGGTAATGGTATAGGAGTATAACGTCGATCTGTAAAGCGAGGCAGGAGATAAATCCCTGCGACAGATTACAGAGAGCCTTTGAAAAGATTTCCCATGGGTGAAACCAACAGGCAATACTCCCTTCACATCCCTATGACAAACACTGTACTCAGAGGAATGGGGCTTTAAAATGCTTAGAAGCGCCTATCATAGAAGAAATCAAGCACGTCTCACTTCACCACATCCATAGGATGCAAAGTTTGTAAAACTAACGGCTAGATTTAGAGTTTTGTCGGTAACGACCCGCGTAGCTAACGCTGGCTTTTTTCTGGCCGCTCCTTTAAAATAACTCTGGTATTTAGAGTCCACAGAATGGCTGCGTTAGGCTCCAAAAAAGGAGCGTAGAGCATATTTAACGCAGCTTCAACTCTCGATACCAGAGTTGCTTACGGACGCGGCCAGCCTCAAAAACGTGCTCGTGCACGATTCCCCCATAGGAAACAATGGGGCTGTTTGAGCTGAAAAAAAACCTAACACCTGCAAAAAAGCCGCGTTCAGCTCCTAACGCAGCCCCATTGCTTGCTATGGGGAAACACTTCCTACGTCTGCACCTAACACTCTAACATGTACCCCGAGTCTAAACACCCCTAACCTTACACTTATTAACCCCTATTCTGCCGCCCCCGCTATTGCTGACCCCTGTATATTATTTTTAACCCCTAATCTGCCGCTCCGTAAACCGCCGCTACTTACATTATCCCTATGTACCCCTAATCTGCTGCCCCTAACTACGCCGACCCCTATATTATATTTATTAACCCCTAATCTGCCTCCCACAACGTCGCCTCCACCTGCCTACACTTATTAACCCCTAATCCGCCTCACTAACCCTATAATAAATAGTATTAACCCCTAATCTGCCCTCCCTAACATCGCCAACACCTAACTTCAATTATTAACTCCTAATCTGCCGACTGGAGCTCACCGCTATTCTAATAAATGTATTAACCTCTAAAGTTAAGTCTAACCCTAACACTAACACCCCCCTAAATTAAATATAATTTTAATCTAACGAAATTAATTATCTCTTATTAAATAAATTATTCCTATTTAAAGCTAAATACTTACCTGTAAAATAAATCCTAATATAGCTACACTATAAATTATAATTATATTATAGCTATTTTAGGATTAATATTTATTTTACAGGCAACTTTGTATTTATTTTAACCAGGTACAATATCTATTAAATAGTTAATAACTATTTAATAGTTACCTAGTTAAAATAAATCCTAACCTAAGTTACAATTAAACCTAACACTACACTATCATTAAATTAATTAAATAAAATATCTACAATTACCTACAATTAAACCTAACACTACACTATCAATACATTAATTAAATACAATATCTACAAATAACTACAATGAAATAAACTAACTAAAGTACAAAAAATAAAAAAGAACTAAGTTACAAAAAATAAAAAAATATTTACAAACATAAGAAAAATCTTACAACAATTTTAAACTAATTACACCTACTCTAAGCCCCCTAATAAAATAACAAAGCCCCCCAAAATAAAAAATGCCCTACCCTATTCTAAATTACTAAAGTTCAAAGCTCTTTTACCTTACCAGCCCTGAACAGGGCCCTTTGCGGGGCATGCCCCAAAGAATTCAGCTCTTTTGCCTGTAAAAAAAACATACAATACCCCCCCCCCCCACATTACAACCCACCACCCACATACCCCTAATCTAACCCAAACCCCCCTTAAATAAACCTAACACTAAGCCCCTGAAGATCATCCTACCTTGTCTTCACCATACCAGGTTCACCGATCGGTCCTGGCTCCAAAATCTTCATCCAACCCAAGCGGGGGCTGGCGATCCATCATCCGGCGGCTGAAGAGGTCCAGAAGAGGCTCCAAAGTCTTCATCCTACCCGGGAAGAAGAGTAGATCCGGACCGGCAACCATCATCTTCCAAGCGGCATCTTCTATCTTCATCCGATGAGGACCGGCTCCATCCTGAAGACCTCCACCGCGGACCCATCTTCATCCGGCGACGTCCAACTGAAGAATGACGGTTCCTTTAAGGGACGTCATCCAAGATGGCGTCCCTCGAATTCCAATTGGCTGATAGGATTCTATCAGCCAATCGGAATTAAGGTAGGAATATTCTGATTGGCTGATGGAATCAGCCAATCAGAATCAAGTTCAATCCGATTGGCTGATCCAATCAGCCAATCAGATTGAGCTCGCATTCTATTGGCTGATCAGAACAGCCAATAGAATGCGAGCTTAATCTGATTGGCTGATTGGATCAGCCAATCGGATTGAACTTGATTCTGATTGGCTGATTCCATCAGCCAATCAGAATATTCCTACCTTAATTCCGATTGACTGATAGAATCCTATCAGCCAATCGGAATTCGAGGGACGCCATCTTGGATGACGTCCCTTAAAGGAACCGTCATTCTTCAGTTGGACGTCGCCGGATGAAGATGGGTCCGCGGTGGAGGTCTTCAGGATGGAGCCGGTCCTCATCGGATGAAGATAGAAGATGCCGCTTGGAAGATGATGGTTGCCGGTCCGGATCTACTCTTCTTCCCGGATAGGATGAAGACTTTGGAGCCTCTTCTGGACCTCTTCAGCCGCCGGATGATGGATCGCCAGCCCCCGCTTGGGTTGGATGAAGATTTTGGAGCCAGGACCGATCGGTGAACCTGGTATGGTGAAGACAAGGTAGGATGATCTTCAGGGGCTTAGTGTTAGGTTTATTTAAGGGGGGTTTGGGTTAGATTAGGGGTATGTGGGTGGTGGGTTGTAATGTTGGGGGGGGTATTGTATGTTTTTTTTTACAGGCAAAAGAGCTGAATTCTTTGGGGCATGCCCCGCAAAGGGCCCTGTTCAGGGCTGGTAAGGTAAAAGAGCTTTGAACATTAGTAATTTAGAATAGGTTAGGGCATTTTTTATTTTGGGGGGCATTGTTATTTTATTAGGGGGCTTAGAGTAGGTGTAATTAGTTTAAAATTGTTTTGTTTGTAAATATTTTTTTATTTTTTTGTAACTTAGTTCTTTTTTATTTTTTGTACTTTAGTTAGTTTATTTCATTGTAGTTATTTGTAGGTATTGTATTTAATTAATGTATTGATAGTGTAGTGTTAGGTTTAATTGTAGGTAATTGTAGGTATTTTATTTAATTAATTTAATGATAGTATAGTGTTAGGTTTAATTGTAACTTAGGTTAGGATTTATTTTACAGGTAATTTTGTAATTATTTTAACTATTTTAGCTATTAAATAGTTCTTAACTATTTAATAGCTATTGTACCTGGTTAAAATAAATACAAAGTTACCTGTAAAATAAATATTAATCCTAAACTAGCTATAATATAATTATAATTTATATTGTAGCTATATTAGGATTTATTTTACAGGTAAGTATTTAGCTTTAAATAGAAATAATTTATTTAATAAGAGTTAATTTATTTTGTTAGATTTAAATTATATTTAAGTTAGGGGGGTGTTAGTGTTAGGGTTAGACTTAGCTTTAGGGGTTAATACATTTATTAGAATAGCGGTGAGCTCCAGTCGGCAGATTAGGGGTTAATGTTTGAAGTTAGGTGTCGGCGATGTTAGGGAGGGCAGATTAGGGGTTAATATTATTATTATCGGTTATTTGTAGAGCGCCAACAGATTCCGCAGCGCTATAAACAAAGGGGAGTACAACAAAACAATTATAGGGTAGAGGGCCCTGCCAAGAGTTGCACTGTTGTAGTCAGCTCTTAAGAAGGTGATCTACAAACAGCTGGACTCTTAGGCTTACATGCTAAGAGGGTTCAGGGGATTGCAGTGGAGGAGAGGAACTGGAAATAGGAAAGGTCAGCGTAGGTTGTATGCGTCCCTGAACAGTAGAGTCTTTAGGGAGCACTTGAAGCTTTTAAAACTAGAAGAGAGTCTTGTGGAGCGAGGCAGAGAGTTCCACAAGATGGGAGCCAGTCTTGAGAAATCCTGTAAACGGGAGTGTGATGAGGTGACAAGAGAGGAGGAGAGTAGGAGGTCATGAGCAGAGCGAAGGGGACGGGAGGGAGAGTATCTGGAGACAAGGTCTGAGATGTAGGGGGGAGCAGTGCAGTTGAGGGCTTTGTATGTAAGAGTGAGAGTTTTGTGTTTGATCCTAGAGGCAAGAGGAAGCCAGTGAAGGGATTGGCAGAGAGGCGCAGCAGATGAAGAGCGACGTGTAAGGAAGATGAGTCTGGCAGAGGCATTCATTATGGATTGTAAAGGAGCTAGGCGGCAGGTGGGGAGACCGGAGAGGACAGAGTTGCAGTAATCAAGGCGGGAAAGAATGAGAGAGTGGATTAAAATCTTAGTTGTGTCTTGTGTAAGGAAGTGTCTAATTTTAGAGACGTTTTTAAGGTGGAAGCGGCAGGCTGTAGCCAAGGACTGAATGTGAGGAGTGAAGGAAAGATCTGAGTCAAATGTGACCCCGAGACATCGGGCATGTGGGGTAGGGGTAATGATGGAGTTGTCGACAGTTATAGAGATATTGGGGGTGGAGATTTTGGAAGAAGGGGGGAAAATGAGGAGCTCAGTTTTGGAGAGATTTAGCTTGAGGTAGTGAGAGGACATCCAGGAAGAGATGTGAGAAAGACAGTTAGTGACACGGGTTAGCAAGGAAGGAGATAGTTCTGGTGCAGAGAAGTAGATTTGGGTGTCATCGGCATACAAATGATATTGGAAACCGTGGGACTTAATAAGGGAACCTAGTGATGACGTATAGATTGAGAAGAGAAGGGGACCGAGGACAGAGCCTTGCGGTACTCCAACAGAAAGTGGTGATGGGGCAGAGGAGGCCCCAGAGAAGGTTACACTGAAGGTACGGTTTCACAGGTAGGAAGAGAGCCACGAAAGGGCTGTGTCACAGATGCCGAAGGATTGGAGGGTTTGGAACAAAAGAGGGTGGTCGACAGTGTCAAAGGCTGCGGACAGATCAAGGAGGATAAGCAGAGAGAAGTGGCCTTTTGATTTAGCTGTAAGTAGGTCTTTGGTGACCTTAACAATAGCTGTCTCTGTGGAGTGATAGGGACGAAATCCAGATTGCAGCGGGTCAAGAAGGGAGTTTAACGTAAGGAAATGGGATAGGCGTGCATATACTAGTTTTTCGAGAAGCTTTGAAGCAAGAGGGAGGAGGGAAATTGGGCGGTAGTTGGATGGGGAGGTAGGATCAAGGGAAGGTTTTTTGAGGATAGGTGTGACCAGTGCATGTTTCATTGATGAGGAAATGTACCAGTGCTGAGGGAGAGGTTGAAAATGTGTGTTAGCATAGGGGTAAGGGTAGCAGAGAGAGAGGGGAGCAGCTGTGAGGGGATAGGGTCAAGGGGACAGGTAGTGAGGCGAGAGCGCAGTATAAGTGCTGAAACTTCGTCCTCAGTAACAGGGGAGAATGAACTAAGTTTCAGGTTATGAGGGGTGTGGTTGAGTGAGAGTATTTGAGGGGGGGAGAGAATGGAATTGTGTTGAGAGCTGATTTCATGTCTGATGGAATCAATTTTGTTAATGAAGTGACTGGCAAAGTCTTGAGCTGACAGAGAAGTTGTATTAGGAGGTTGGGGAGGGCGGAGGAGTGTATTGAAAGTGGAGAACAGACATTTTGGGTTTGAAGAAAGATTAGAGATAAGAGTAGAGAAGTAGTGTTGCTTGTGGAGATTAAGGGCAGAGTAGTAGGAGTTCAAGATGAATTTGTAATGAAGAAAATCAGCTGAACTCTGTGATTTTCTCCAATGTCGTTCAGCAGTACGGGAACATCTGCGTAGGTACCGTGTCAGAGGAGTATGCCAGGGCTGGGGATGAGTGTGTGATTTCCTAGCAATGGTAAGAGGGGCAAGATTGTCAAGGACGGATATAAGGGTGGAATTATAGTGGCAGATAGATTGTTCAGGGCAGGAAAAGGAGGAGAAGGATGAGAGGAGCGGTTGAAGGGAATTAGCAAGTTGTTGCTGATCTAAAGACCTAATGCTTCTATGAAGTTTGGTGTGAGGAGTAGAAGGTGGGAGAGTTGTAGGAAGGGATGATATGTTGCAGGTGAGGAGATGGTGGTCAGAAAGAGGAAAAGGGGAGTTTGAGAAGTTTGAGAGAGTGCATCGATAGCTAAAGATCAGGTCAAGGGAGTGACCGTCTTTGTGAGTGGGAGAATCAGTACATTGTGACAGACCGAAAGAGGAAGTGAGTTGCAGAAGTTGTTTAGCAGATGAGGCAGTGGGATTGTTAAGGGGGATGTTGAAGTCGCCAAGAATGAGGGCAGGGGTGTCTGAGGAAAGGAAATAAGGAAGCCAGGCAGCAAAGTGATCTAAAAATTGAGTTGGGGAGCCAGGGGGGCGGTATATGACTGCAACACGTATAGAGAGGGGAGAGAATAACCGAATCATGTGTGCTTCAAATGAAGAAAATGTGAGTGAAGAGAAGGGCTGAATTTGTTGGAAGGTGCACCGAGAGGAAAGTAAAATACCGACACCACCTCCTTGTCTATTGCCAGACCTAGGAGTGTGGCTGAAATGGAGACCCCCATGTGACAGTGCAGCAGTGGATGCTGTGTCTGAAGTAGAGAGCCAGGTTTCTGTAAGAGCCAGAAGGTTAAGAGAGTGGGAGATAAAGAGATCATGGATAGAAGTTAACTTGTTGCAAACAGAGCGAGAGTTCCAGAGTGCACAAGTGAAGGGGGGAGGGGTTTTTAGATGTAAGAGGAATGTGATTAAGGTTACCAGAGTTTAGTTTATGAAGTCTATTGAAAGGCACACAAGGATGTGAAGGGTTAGTAGGTTGTGAGGGACCAGGATTAGGGGAGATGTCGCCAGCAGCTAGTATGAGCAAGAGGGAGAGTGACATGAGAAGCAGATTTGCAGTAATGAGAATGTTGCTTAACTGAAGTGCAGGGGGGAGAGAGAATATTTAGGAATAAGTAGAGTTCATGAGTACAAAAGTAAGGTGAGTATAAGAGAGATGGGCTAATGAACAGTGCAGGTGGAGAGGGAGAAGGAGTAAGTGAGTAATGTAGTTTGTTATAGAGACAAGATGTAGCAAATAGGAATATGAAGATATTGAGCATTATTCTGAAAGTGGGAACCAAGTAAACACATAAGACACAGTGTTACAGCAGCACTTGCACAAGGATACAATGAGATACATTAAACACAGTATTACAAGAGTACTTGCCTTGTGTCTTGCCCCTTGCCCAATCCTTGTTTAATTCTTGTATAATTCTTAAAAATTGATGCCTCACTTATAAAATGTTCACTTTGAAAATGTGAACATATGCTATTGTTAAAAAGTGCACAGCCCTGTTGCCAATGCACTCACCCCTGTGCAATGCACTTCCCCAAGCTAGTCTGCAATATATACAGGTAGGGCAGTCAGCTGAGTCCACTAAATTTACTTAATTGCTAATCAGACAGTTGGTAAGGCCAATTGGAATGTTAGAATCTGGTCAGGGTGAGATGAGTTAAGTAAACAGACAATAACATTTGGAGGGGGTTAAAACTGTGACATAAGAAAACTATAAATTTTAGAGTTATAGCAAGTATTGATAATGAGTGAGCATCACATGGCAATTAACTAGACATTAGAATTGAGACATTGTGAAAAATCATTACAAAAAATGCAGGACTTAATTTTAACAGCCTAAATTCAATTGCTCAATATATATATACACAGAGAGACTTGGTGTAAAGTGACAGAAAAGCAGGGAATAGCAAGATTTCAGTGCAGGGCCTGAGTTCACGTACCAAAAAGAGAGACTTGGTGTAAAATGACAGAAAATCAGGGAATGGCAGGATATCAATGCAGGGCCTTAATTCACGTACCAAAAAGAGAGACTTGGTGTAAAATGACAGAAAAGCAGGGAATGGCAGGATAATACTATTTATTATAGGGTTAGTGAGGCGGATTAGGGGTTAATAACTTTATTATGATAGCGGTGCGGTCCGCTCGGCAGATTAGGGGTTAATAAGTGTAGGCAGGTGGAGGCGACGTTGTGGGGGGCAGATTAGGGGTTAATAAATATAATATAGGGGTCGGCGGTGTTAGGGGCAGCAGATTAGGGGTACATAGCTATAATGTAGGTGGCAGCTCTTTGCGGTCGGCAGATTAGGGGTTAATTATTGTAGGTAGCTGGCTGCGACGTTGTGGGGGGCAGGTTAGGGGTTAATAAATATAATATAGGGGTCGGCGGTGTTAGGGGCAGCAGATTAGGGGTACATAAGGATAACGTAGGTTGCGGTCGGCAGATTAGGGGTTAAAAAAATTAATCGAGTGGCGGCGATGTGGGGGGACCTCGGTTTAGGGGTACATAGGTAGTTTATGGGTGTTAGTGTACTTTAGAGTACAGCAGTTAAGAGCTTTATGAACCGGCGTTAGCCCAGAAACTACTGACTTTTTTCTGCGGCTGGAGTTTTGTCGTTAGAATTCTAACGCTCACTTCAGACACGACTCTAAATACCGGAGTTAGAAAAATCCCATTGAAAAGATAGGATACGCAATTGACGTAAGGGGATCTGCGGTATGGAAAAGTCGCGGCTGAAAAGTGAGCGTTAGACCCTTTTTTGAGTGACTCCAAATACCGGAGGTAGCCTAAAACCAGCATTAGGAGCCTCTAACGCTGGTTTTCACGGCTACCGCCAAACTCCAAATCTAGGCCTAAGTGTGGTGGGAGATGTATTTATAGGCATTTTGAGGTTTGGGAAACTTTGCTCCCTCCTGGTAGGAATGTATATCCCATATGTCACTAGCTCATGGACTCTTGCCATTTACATGAAAGAAATGACATGACCTATCTAAATCATGACAGTTTATTTTGGACTAGACTGTCCCTTTAAGTCCTACAAGTTGCAAGGTGGGGCCTCCATGGATCGGATTTGTTATTCCAGCACATCATACAGATGCTCAATCGGATTGAGATATGGGGAATTTGGAGGCCAAGGCAACATTTTTTCAGTGTGACAGGGTGCATTATCCTACTGAAAGAGGCCAATGCCATCAGGGAACACCACTGCCAAGAAGGGGTGTACGTGGTCTGCAACAATCTCTAGGTAGTTAGTACATCCACATGATTGCCAGCAGAACAGTACCCAGAGCATATCACTGCCTCCGCCAGCCTGCATTCTTTGCTTCACATGCTATATTATAAACACTATTGCTTTTCACTTAGCAGGAGTCCCATATTGCTTGGTATTTTACAAACTGTTTACATGGTCAGTAACCTGCATCTAATCTAAGTTATTTATTTTAATGTAATCATAACCTTTGGCCACCTTTACATTTATTAAAAACACAGACACCACATCGTGTTTTCATCCATGGTTTAGTAATCTCTACCTAATAGAAATTGTCTTTTTCCAGTTCCAGTACACCACACACCATGGGCTGCCGCTTTCTAATGCCAAAGTTCTTTATCATCTTCCATAACACAATATTCTCAAATGTAAATACCAAGCAATATGGGTATGAAATAAAACATAAGTAAAATATGTGACTCCTGCTAAGTGAAAAGCAATAGTGTTTATAATATAGCATGCGAAGCAAAGTATAGGATCTTCCTAACGCTGGTATTTAGAGTCTTGGCTGAAGTGAGCATTAGACCCTCTACCGACAAGACTCCAGCCGCAGAAAAAAGTCAGTAGTTAAGAGCTTTCTGGGCTAACGCCGGTTTATAAAGCTCTTAACTACTATGCTCTAAAGTAGACTAACACCCATAAACTACCTATGTACCCCTAAACCGAGGTCCACCCACATCGCCGCCACTCTAATAATTTTTTTTAATCCCTAATCTGCCGACCGCACACCGCCGCCACCTACATTATCCCTATGTACCCCTAATCTGCTGCCCCTAACATCGCCTACACCTATATTATATTTATTAACCCCTAATCTGCCCCCCCCCCCCAACGTCGCCGCTACCTTACCTACAATTATTAACCCCTAATCTGCCGATCGGACCTAGCCGCTACTCTAATAAATGGATTAACCCCTAAACCGCCTCACTCCGGCCTCAAAAACCCTATAATAAATATTATTAACCCCTAATCTGCTCTCACTAACATCGCCGACACCTAACTTCAAGTATTAACCCTAATCTGCCGACCGGACCTCGCCGCTACTCTAATAAAGTTATTAACCCCTAAAGCTAAGTCTAACCATAACCCTAACACCCCCCTAACTTAAATATAATTTTATTCTAACTAAATAAATTAAATATTATTAACTAAAGTCTTCCTAATTAAAGGTAAATACTTACCTGTAAAATAAACCCTAATATAGATACAATATAACGAATAATTACATTGTAGCTATTTTAGGATTTATATTTACTTTATAGGCAACTTTGTATTTATTTTAACTAGGTACAATAGCTATTAAATAGTTATTAACTATTTAATAGCTACCTACATAAAATAATTACAAAATTACCTGTAAAATAAATCCTAACCTAAGTTACAATTAAACCTAACACTACACTATCAATAAATAGATTAAATCAATTAACTACAAGTACCTACAATTAAATAAACTAAAAAAAGATTACAAGAATTTTAAGCTAATTACACCTACTCTAAGCCCCCTAATAAAATAACAAAGCCCCCCAAAATAAAAAATTCCCTACCCTAATCTAAATTAAAATAGTTAACAGCTCTATTACCTTACCAGCCCTTAAAAGGGCTTTTTGCGGGGCATGCCCCAAAGAAATCAGCTCTTTTGCCTGTAAAAAAAACACAATACCACCCCCCAACATTACAACCCACCACCCACATACCCCTACTCTAACCCAAACCCCCCTTAAATAAACCTAACACTACCCCCCTGAAGATCTCCCTACCTTGAGTCGTCTTCACTCAGCCGAGCAGCGATGGACCAAAAGAAGACATCCGGAGCGGCAGAAGTCTTCATCCTATCCGGGCAGAAGAGGACATCCGGACCGGCAGACATCTTCATCCAAGCGGCATCTTCTATCTTCATCCATCCGACGAGGAGCGGCTCCATCTTCAAGACCTCCGGCGTGGAACATCCTCCATCCCCGGTGACTAGACGACGAATGAAGGTTCCTTTAAATGACGTCATCCAAGATGGCGTCCCTCAAATTCCGATTGGCTGATAGGATTCTATCAGCCAATTGGAATTAAGGTAGGAAAAATCTGATTGGCTGATTGCATCAGCCAATCTGATTGAGCTCGCATTCTATTGGAGCCGCTCCTCGTCGGATGGATGAAGATAGAAGATGCCGCTTGGATGAAGATGTCTGCCGGTCCGGATGTCCTCTTCTGCCCGGATAGGATGAAGACTTCTGCCGCTCCGGTTGTCTTCTTTTGGTCCATTGCTCCTCGGCTGAGTGAAGACGACTCAATGTAGGGAGATCTTCAGGGGGGTAGTGTTAGGTTTATTTAAGGGGAGTTTGGGTTAGAGTAGGGATATGTGGGTGGTGGGTTGTAATGTTGGGGGGGTCGTATTGTGTTTTTTTTTTTTTTTTACAGGCAAAAGAGCCGATTTCTTTGGGGCATGCCCCGCAAAAAGCCCTTTAATGGACTGGTAAGGTAATAGAGCTGTTAACTATTTTAATTTAGATTAGGGTAGGGAATTTTTTTATTTTGGGGGGCTTTGTTATTTTATTAGGGGGCTTAGAGTAGGTGTAATTAGCTTAAAATTCTTGTAATCTTTTTTATTTTTAGTAATTTAGTGTTTTTTTTTTGTAATTTAGTTTAGTTTATTTAATTGTAGGTACTTGTAGTTAATTGATTTAATTTATTTATTGATTGTGTAGTGTTAGGTTTAATTGTAACTTAGGTTAGGATTTATTTTACAGGTAAATTTTGTAATTATTTTAACTAGGTAGCTATTAAATAGTTATTAACTATTTAATAGCTATTGTACCTAGTTAAAATAAATACAAAGTTGCCTGTAAAATAAATATAAATCCTAAAATAGCTACAATATAATTATTCGTTATATTGTAGCTATATTAGGGTTTATTTTACAGGTAAGTATTTAGCTTTAAGTAGGAAGACTTTAGTTAATAATATTTAATTTATTTCGTTAGAATAAAATTATATTTAAGTTAGTGGGGTGTTAGGGTTAGACTTAGCTTTAGGGGTTAATACATTTATTAGAGTAGCAGCGAGGTCCGGTCGGCAGATTAGGGGTTAATATTTAAGTTAGGTGTCGGCGATGTTAGTGAGGGCAGATTAGGGGTTAATAATATTTATTATAGGGTTTTTGAGGCGGGAGTGAGGCGGTTTAGGGGTTAATCCATTTATTAGAGTAGCGGCGAGGTCCGGTCAGCAGATTAGGGGTTAATAAGGGTAGGTAGCTGCGACGTTGGGGGCAGCAGATTAGGGGTTAATAAATATAATATAGGGGTCGGCGATGTTAGGGGCAGCAGATTAGGGGTACATAGCTATAATGTAGGTTGCGGCGGTGTACGGAGCGGCAGATTAGGGGTTAATAGTGTAATGCCTGGGTCAGCGATAGTGGGGGTGGCAGATTAGGGGTTAATATGTGTAAGGTTAGGGGTGTTTAGACTCGGGGTACATGTTAGGGTGTTAGGTGCAGACTTAGAAAGTGTTTCCCAATAGGAAATAATGGGGCTGCGTTAGGAGTTGAACGCTGCTTTTTTGCAGGTGTTAGGTTTTTTTTCAGCCCAAACTGCCCCATTGTTTCCTATGGGGGAATCGTACACGAGCACGTTTTTCCAGCTAGCCGCTACTGTAAGCAACGCTGGTATTGAGAGTTGAAGTGGCGGTAAATATGCTATACGCTCCTTTTTTGGAGCCTAACGCAGCCCTTCAGAGAGCTCTCAATACCAGCGTTATTTAAAAGGAGCAGGGTAAAAAAAAACATGCGTAGCTAACGCACCCCTTTGGCCGCAAAACTCTAAATCTAGCCGTATGTAATTTAATATAATTCATTCATTTAATTTGTAAATCTCATCTCTGTGAACTCTAGAGATAAATGTATATTTCCTCTATTCTGTCTGTCACGTTGTCCCACTTTATACTAAATTACTGGCTCAGCCATGGGGGATTTTATACCTTCAGTCCTGGGTGTGTGACTTCCATGTGTCAGGGTGTATGAGTACCACCAAGCTGGGGATCTCTCCAGGTAATGCAAATCTTTGAGCCGGAATCTCCAATCTGGGGAAGCCAGGAGAGATCTGTCAGTGGGGAAAAGGCAAAGGTTGCCCCGTCTAGAGTTCTCTAGAGTTCCTTTGATTGGGGTGAAGAGAGCTTTGTGAGGTCGGACTGCCTTTGGTGGCTCACAAGTTAGCAGACGCTTGATAGAGAAGGGGGACTCCTTGGCCGGTGTGCTAGTGCTGTCTTGTCCTGTCTCAGGCATGGTGGTGTTCAGAACTAGCCATTAACAGGGGCAGGAAGCAAGACCTGTCCAGGGGCACCAAAGGGGATCCCTCAAATGCAAATATGGAACAGTAGAGGGGCAGTCGCAGGCGAATTGTGGGTCAGGAGTCGCTATTTAATTTACTATAACCTCAGGGGAGAGTGAGACAGCAATGCTGCCAGTGCCTGTCACCTACCTGTCGTCCGGACCAGTCACTGCTGGGAGTCTGGGACCAAAAGCAGCAGCTCTCTCCTCTGACTGAGGTCTGATGACAGTGACTGCAGGCAGCTGCCAGTGCCAGCAAGCAACGCGCCCTCACACACTGAATGAGAGCCGAGTTGCTTACAGGCGCGGGAAAAGGAAACTATACTTCCTCCCGCGCTGTTATTAGTAACTGCCTCCTCCTCCTGTCAGTGTGTCTGCCGCCGCCCATTGCCAAAACAAAACTTCTGGTCCGGGCAAAAAAAAAAAATTGCGCCAAAAAATGAATAAAAAAAAAATGTCAGTGCAATACTAAATAAATAAACTAATACTACTAAATTTCATATAAAAAAAAACAAAACAGTTTGCACCAGTGTGGCGGGGCCCCCCTAACCGCGGGGCCCGAAGTGGTCGCCTGATCTGCCTTGCCCAAAGGCCGGCCCTGGTACTAACCACTGCATACTGGGAACACCCCAGAAGACTTGCCGTTTTGGAGATGCTCTGACCCAGTCATCTATCACTATTTGGCCCTTGTCAGAGTCACTCAGATCTTTTCGCTTGCCCATTTTACCTGCTTCCAACACATTCAATTCAAGAACTGACTGTTCACATGCTGCCTAATATAGCACATCCCTTGACAGGTGCCATTGTGACAATATAATTAATGTTATTCTCTTCACTTGTCAGTGGTTTTAATGTTGTGGCTGATCAATGTATATATAAACTATAAATGCCCAAAGTAAAGCTATAGAGTGTCTAAATAGAAAATAAAGATACTTACCAATAGACACTCATCTACCAGCAAACAAACATTAGACAGCCAAACCAGTACTGAAACATATAAGCAGAGGATATGGAATAGGAGTATGTTGTAGATCCACAAAAGGAGGGAAAAGACAGATTTCCCACGAGGCAACAAAGAATCACAAACCATACGTCCCTCTAAAAAGCACAGTATTCTGAGGGTAAAGTAGGCCTCAATATAGACTGAAAACAGGTCTCTGAAGAATTAAATGCACATCTTCATTTTTCGACCACCCCCAGTGGAGGCAAAGTAAAGACAGAGGTACATGTGAGGTGGGAGGGTTTTTCTATAGCTCTTGGGGTTTGGGAATCTTTGCCTTTTCCTAATGGTAAGGAAGAATAATTCCCATGAATAATGGATATGGAGTCACACCACCTGTATGAAAAAACATTCTATAATGTGCATGTAAACACCAGCACACTTACCATGATCAGCAGAATGTAGTCAGGAGGAGAAAGGGCAGATTCTCTAATATTCATAATGCAGGGTTTGTAAATAATTTATATGAGCAAACTACAAAGATAATGGCTAGTTTCAATTGTTGTTGTAAGCTGGTCGTTATTCTAAATAATATGTATGTTACATACATACTCTGTATGTTACTACAAAATCACACAGTTGACTACAAACTTTGATCTAGTTACTTGTTTGTTAAGAGAAAAACTTACACATGTGAGATACTAAAGCCAAACAAATGGTTTACATCATGTGAGGAACACTAACGCCTAAACATGGCTGTGACGAAACAAAAACGTACCCCTTGGGCTCTATAAGTTACTACTTTGGCATTGCATATATACATAGTGAGGTAATAGTTACTGGACATATGACAAAGTGCTCACCCCCTCTCTGCATTCACCACAATGGCTCTGGGCTTGTCATGGTCACCACGTAACACAATGCCGATGAATTCCCCACTCAGTCTGTTGACATTAATGGTGTTGGTGGATTCACAAGTCCAGTACAACATGCGGCTATAGATGTCAATGCTCAGATCATGGGGCTGCTTCTCCTGAGTGTGGCCTTGGCTAGGAGTAGAAACCAACACGAAGGGCTGCAGAAAACAAACACATCTGTGTTTAGATATAAACACTGCAAAAGATATGCCAGACATTAACAATATTGCTTCATTTGCAATCTTTTTTTAACTTTCCAATATTTGAGTTCAGACTCCAGAAATTTCACCACATTTATTACAGTTTATTATGGTTTATCCAACTATTCATGATGCCAATGTTTTTGTTTGGGGAGTGGAGGCAGGTAACATCTATAAATTAAGGGGGTCACAAAAACAAATGACATCATTGTGAAACATAAATTATGACTTAACAAATAATTTCCTTTCCTTCTGTATTGGAAGAGTTCACAGCTGCATTCTTTACTTGTGGCAAATACTGAACCTGTCCACCAGGAGGAGGCAAAGACACCCAGCAAAAGGCTTAAATACCTCCCCACTTCCTCATAACCCCAGTCATTCTGCCGAGGGAACAAGGAACAGTAGGAGAAAACATCAGGAATACATTTCAATCTAGGGCCGCCCATCAGAGAACACGGGCGGGAGCTGTGGACTCTTCCCATACAGAAGGAAAGGCAATTATCTGGTAAGTCATAATTTATGGTTTCCTTCTTAATGTGGGAAGAGTCCACAGCTGCATTCCTTACTTGTGGGAAACATATACCCAAGCTCTAGAGTACATGGAATGCTAACGGGAGGGAAAAAAAGAGAGGCAAACCCAAATCTGAGGGCACCGCAGCCTGCAAAACCTTTCTCCTGAAGGCTGCTTCAGCAGAAGCAAAAACATCAAACTTGTAAAATTTGGAACAAATATGTAAGGAGGACCAGGTAGCCCGCCTTACAATTCTGATCCATAGATGCCTCATTTTTGAAGGCCCAAGAGGAAACCACTGCTCTCGTAGAATGACCCGTAATCCTCAGAGGAGGCTTATATCCCGCTGACTCTATGCTAAACGGATGACACTCCTCAGCCAAAAAGATAAGGAAGTCGGTGGGCTTCTTGCTCTGCTTGGATTTATTCCAAGACAGAGCCGGCGTCCAAGAGCTCTTGTTTTGCTCTAGCTTAGCGGAGGACTGCTGACAATGGGCTTTATCAGAACGAAAAGAACAAAAATTGTCCCTTAGACTAGTTCATATTCTCTTGCAGTAGGAGGGCACCCTTGCCCCCTGTGACCGTGGAGATAATTGAGTCCTGGCCTGGACCAAGCAAAATCATTCCCTGAAAAGGGGAGGGAAAGAGGTCTAGAGTTAAAATTTGTATCCGCAGACCATGACTTCAGCCAGA
Source organism: Bombina bombina (assembly GCF_027579735.1). Lineage (NCBI taxonomy): Eukaryota > Metazoa > Chordata > Amphibia > Anura > Bombinatoridae > Bombina > Bombina bombina. Next base: position 1,503,332 of record NC_069505.1, read on the forward strand.
GCCCGATGGGCCTGAACAGAAAAAGCTGAAGTCATAGCATTCAGACAAATAATCTGCATATTAGCATCACAGATAAAAGAATTAGCAACTTCAAGGCCTTAATTCTTTCCAGAAGAACGTCGAGGGGACCCTCCCCCTCGATTAAATCCTGTAAATAGTCACACCAATAGGTAACTGCTCCAGGAAACGCGGCAACAGCTGCCGCCGGTTAAAACAAATATCCCGTAGGGGGCGTGTCCGTACAGCGTTCATAGTAGGACGCACATTCTGTGAGCTCTGATAGAATCTTCATTAATCCGCCGATTTTGGAGACCTTACAGCGACCCATTTATCACCACACTGCAGGATAAATCTGCCTTGTCTCCAGGGGTAATATTTTAGCTTGGATCCGCTGATTTTATGAACTTGGAGCTGCAGATCGGAAAGATAAGGCCTAGGGCGGCAGCCCACTACTAAGCCACAACTCCCCCCCCGCTTCTCCGGGTTACCAGTGCTGGCAGATATTATCTGCCTTACTGAAAGCTACACTCACAATACCGGACAAAACAATCTCTTACTAACAAGATCACAGACCAACCACCAAGAAACTCAACTTTTATTCAATTGGAGGGGATCAACATGGCGTCCGCATGGGAGATGAACTCACTGTCAGTATTGGATCAACGTTTTGCTAGAATAGAGCACTTGCTACTCAACTTATACCAAAAATCCCTGCCTAGGGCTTTTCTGGAGCATGCCGAACCATTCACACAGAGGATGCCTGAGGGGGATTATGAAATTGGCGCTGCAAATGTCAATAGCCAGTCAGCGCAACCTGCCTTAAAGAAAGCACATTTTCCCCTATACAAACTTCCCACTGAACCTGAGGCATGGGGACCGGGTACAAGCACCCAGGAAGATCTGGTTACATACCCCTCAGAGCGTTTGAATATCTCAGTCCCGAGCGTTGCAGCGCTGCCCAGCCCCAGGAAACAGCATACAGTGACTCGGGTTACATCTACAGGAAGCAGCGGCACATCGGAGGTCACAGCCGAACTAGAGTCTCACTACTTAATTGGCACAGCATACCCCCAGGCTACAGATGACACATCCGGGACAATGACAGCCTTTGCGATAGAAGAGACTCTGGCCCCCTTTATTACCGCACGCAACCATGTTCTCTCAGAGGGGATCACTTTGAGAAGCCAGCTGGACTTTCTTGCTGATACCGCTCCTGGGACGAGACGCATATCTAATACTGTATGTTGTACAGACACTCTGCTTATGGGACTATGCTGCGGAGAGATCGGGAAGTTGGGGACTCCCCATTCATCATGGCTTAATGTCCCTATCGTATTAAACTATGCTGCACGGTCAAATGACAAAGAGGGCATAGGATAACAGAACAAACTCAGACTGCCATTTTGCCCTCTCTCTCCCACTGCACTTTCAAATGTTTTTTCTTTTTTGACAGTCTGTATTTTAATACTTATGTAGGGTTTGAGGGGGCATGATATGATTAGCTCTAGCTTGGTGAACAATGGTTAAATGTATAGATGTGAGTTCATTGACATAATGTTCACAATACGTTAATCAGTGTCTTATCTCTTGACAAGAGCTTAATATATACCCATAGACACATGTAGCAGAACTGCATCTCTCTAAAAGACTCAATATGCAATCATTTCACCCTCATCCCTCAACTGATCTTATAGTTTTGATAAACATTCTCCTCTATACAAATAATTCTTAACATTAGCCGGTCATGCTCAAACAGCAAATAAGAATGCAGGCACTTTCATCAAATTAGATTCCTGGTTTGCAGCTTTTGACTCTGTTATAGTTCTAAATATGTTGCCCACCCTAAGTTACACTTGATCCTTTCAATAGGGAACAAACCTCACAATCTTGGTACCTCTAGTCCATCTATACTCAGTAAATTCTGTGATGGGAACCGGTGTTCTTTGTTATGTTTACTTTTCTTTCTATTGTTTAATTTTATATAAAGACCCTTTGCTTAACATAATAAATGCAACTCAAAGGTCCAAGAGTGACCGAGATAAATTAAAAAGGGGAAAATGGGGTCTAGCATATAGTCAGTACAATTACGCTTTTTTCAGCCATTTTATGGATTTTGTTATGTGATGGTTACTCATATGATAATGTAAAGAATGCTTATCTTTTTATCTGTACCGTCTTCAAAAACTAAATAAAGCTCTTTTGAACCCAAAAAAAAAAATATCCCGTAAGTTTTCTTAACAGAGTTTCCATCTTTTATCCATGGGCTCCTAAAACGAAGAGCTATCCTCAAGCGGGATAGTAGAACGTTTAGCAAGGGCAAAGATAGCGCCATCCCTTCTAGAGACGGAACCTCACAACTCCATAAAGAGTCCAGGACCTAGAACAATTTGTTAAAGGGAGAAGAGGGGAAAAAGAAATCAAATCCTGTCCCATTCATTCTTACTAATGTTCACCATCTAACAGGAGCAGGGAAGGATAAGGTACCACCCTGTCCTCATACTATATCCAATTTAGGAATCAAAGGTTCATCAGGCAATTTGGCCTCTGGAACCTCTGAATTTGCCAAAAACTTACTTTAGAAGAAAGCACAAATGACAAACTAAAGTCTGGTTCCTCCGCAGCCAGAGGTTTAGAGGCAGCAGACTCCGACCCAGAATGTTCACACTCGCACAGAAGTTCATCCTCAGATAACCGTATCAGTTAAATCCAATAAATTATCTGATGTACTCTGGGAAGGAGTGCAATATGCAACCTTTCGCTTGCACTTGGCAGGGCGAGGTAAAGCATTAAAGGCCGCAGACACCGCCGTCTGAACTGCGCAGTAACGTCTGGTGAAAAAAATGCCCCCTCCAGATGGAGGATCAGCAATGCTACGGGAAACTGCATGTGTAGAGAGAGAAGCATGTAGGGTACGCACCTCACTAAACGACAACTCCTCAGAGGTGGACGGCTCAGTGGTATCAAACATGTTTGACATTATCAAAGCATATGGAACATAATTGAGAGGGCGGATCTAAGGACTCCTCACAATATAAACAGAAATTACTCTTTAGGAATAGAGGGAGTACCCTCTAAAGTAACAGAATCCTAAGTCGCTAGTGCAATAAGCAGAGAACTATAGAAAATAAAACATCTTATTTTATTCACAAAAAAACGGTCTTATGCCCCAATGGCTGGGGCATTCTTCACCTCCTATGACCCAGACAGTACAGAGATTTATGACTCCTCTCTGATAAACATCCAGGCAGGAAAGAGGGAATGAAAACTGCGCAATGCAGGACCATCTCCGTGCCAAACTTGTAAGCTGCACAGCTTCTCAAAGTGAAACCTGTATATTCCATAACAGCCTATGAGCCCGTAACATCTCACACATAAAAGCAGCATACAATCAAATAAACATATACGATTATTCCCCACTGTTCAATAACCCCCCTCAGGAGATATTAATCCCTTATTCTATACAGATAAAAGGAGTCACACTATGACCCTGTCTTCTTGCGTTATCATACATGTATAAAATATGAAACAATCCAGAATCTATGCCGTGAAACAGTAACACGGCCCTTGAAGTGTGACAGATAGTAGCGTCGCTTCTGACATGGACTTGAGAGAAGAAAGCAGGCAGCAAAACTCGTCAACGCTGATTGCTTAATGAGCTGTTAATCTGAGTCAGAATGGTTTTGCAGAAAGACTCTCACTGCATCTCCGGACTCTAACTTTCACCCATTCTCTCACTGAGAGGCTGACAGGACTACTTAAAACTCCAGTCCCATCTCGAAGAGTACTACCCTCCATAAGAGACTACTCCAAAATCTTCTGACACTTCTCTGCCAACCTCCTGTGACGAAAGGCAAAGAATGACTGGGGTTATGAGGAAGTGGGGGAGGTATTTAAGCCTTTCGCTGGGGTGTCTTTGCCTCCTCCTGGTGGTAAGGTTCAGTATTTCCCACAAGTAAGGAATGCAGCTGTGGACTCTTCCCATATTAAGAAGGAAAAGCATTTCAATTTTTTGATTGAAATATACTAAATGAACCCCAAAAACACTGGTGATTTATCTCTGTTTAAAACACTGGTTGATAAAGTTTAGAGGTCTTTATTCTGAGAACATGATCTGCAAATCAGATGCCTTAAATAAATAAGGATTCAGAGCACTCTGCAGTAAGGAAAAACAGAATTTATGCTTACCTGATAAATTACTTTCTCTTACGGTGTATTCAGTCCACGGATTCATCCTTAATGGGTTATTCTCAATCCCTACAGGAAGTGG